>NW_028259154.1:24893167-25047546 GCF_977971745.1 Zootermopsis nevadensis | reverse complement strand
AATAGAAGGAGACAACGGACAACACATGAAGAAAGCAATGAAGTCTTAATAAGAGAGAAGTAAAGAAATGAGAAGAGAAGATGCAGGTGGACTCAAGGCAGAACAAGGGAACAGGGATGAGAAAGGAGGAGGAAAGGAGAGGAATGGTGAGACAAAAGAGGAGGGAGAAGAAAGAATAGGGCAGGGATAGGATAGGATTGGATAGGATACGGCAGCAAAAGAGGTAGCAGAGGTGTGAACATAAGGCAAGGGATCTCATAGAAGAGAAGAGAAGAGAAGAGAAGAGAATACAGGACGCATAACAGAGGTGACTGCAGAGAAGGCAGAAGACAGAGAAGGACACGAGAGGAGACGTGAAAAGACAGAATATTACATAGATGCTGCAGAGAGGATGTGATAGAAGCAGAGAGACAAGTGGAGAGATGACAGAATAGGAGAGAACACAAGAAATTTGTCGACAATACTGAAGACAGAACGTGTTAGCAGACTGTGTTATGTGTGTCAGGCGTGGTGTGTGTTTGTGTTCATGTCTCATGCTTCAACACTCCCATAACTTAATCATGCAACAGAATATTTGCTGAGTGGCAATGTTCAAAATTTCCCTGTCATGTTAATTTTGCCCATGCCCTCCTCCTAAGTCAAGTCATGGCATTCAGCTCACAATGTTCTCTTGAGTACCTTGTTAGGAGACACTGCACGCGGGCATTGTTTATTGGCCGCTTCAGGGAAAGGGTTCATCGGGTATATCTCCCACTTGGCTGACCCTCAAGAACAACTCGTTGCTTCGGTAGGACCACTTAGAACTTTGAGAATGTTCTCAATCTCATTTCCGAGATGTCGCGTGGCATGCCGACTCAGGCAAGTTCTGTACATTCATTACCTTCCGTTAAATACGAGATATCCGGCAAATCGAACGCAGGTAACAAGGGCAGCTACAAATTTATATTGCCCTCCACACCACAGCTGGCATCTAAATCTTAGCAATTTCTCATCCACTATCATAAATGTGACCAAAATTAGGTCCATCAATTGCAGATACAAGATATTAGGAATAGCCCGAACGATTTCGCTTACCGCAGAGTGAAACCGAACAGTCAGGGACATTATGGGAGGCATTACACAATGGGAAGCACATGCCTCCACAGACATCGCTAGTGCCGGACTACATTTAATTTCACTCTTACGTGCAAAACTTCTCAATGAGATTTCTGGTCTGACAAGTTGTGTATTGTATCAAGTATTGCGATTTGTAGCGTTGATGGTAGTGATTGTGGGTGTGTAGTTATGGTTGAGTAATGATGATTAGTGCTCTTGTAGATATTAGATGCTTGTTTTGTTTGTGATGTAGACTGATATTAGTTGGTAGCCAGTTGCACAGTAGGTAGATTGCGTCTGCGACCAGAAATTTCATTGCCATATTATTTCCCGTGACAGGCAGTCTTCAATTAACTACCGTGGGGTACAGCTTAGCTGCATCCACATGTTTCATTCTATTATTAGAAGTTACTACTCAAACGAGTATATGAGTTGCTATTCGGGCCAATTAAATGACCTGACACTTGTCACATGGCTAGAGAAAACATATTTTAGAAGGATGTGTAGATGGAACCCATCTGTAAAAATCATTAATCAGTCGTAAAGAACAACTTCCTGAACCCTCATACCTGAGACAGCATTCTTGTGGTCCCTCAATACGTTAGCATGTTTGCTATGCAGTGCCAGCTGCACATATTGTTCGCTCTTACCAGAGTCGTTTTGATGAAAGTGGAAGTAAAGGAATCTTGATATTCAAGCCATGTCTTCACACTTCTTCTGCCTTTGAGATCCCCACTATCCGTACCATGACTCGAGATTTTTCCGACCACTTCGCTGGGGTCTTCCCGAATACTCTCCCAGAAAGTGGCTAGACAGGAGCGCGTCACATTCCTGATACAAATCATGAACATCTGCGTCAATGTGGTGAGAATGAAAGCTTTCCTCACTGTTGCATACCACTTATTTGCCTTAGTAGGGTCCAAGCATAGGCCTCACTTCTTCAATTACTCAGTAAAACCATATTAGCACAATGTGGCATACTGTGTCATCTACCGCTTTCACTCACGCATCGCAAAAGATCACAGTCCCATTCATCACTGTCTGTCTGGGTATTAAGTGCCTTGGGATCATGTACTTAGAGTGTGATGGATGCCACGAACACAGCGAAACAAATACAGGACATAAGAAAAAATTAAGACACAGAATATGAAATTGTTAGTTTCAAGAAGCATCAGCACTGAGGAATGAACAACAGAAGCCAAAGCAGGAGGAGGAGGAGAAAAAGAAGATAAGAAGGAAAAGAAGAGGAAGAAAAAGAAAGAAAGAAAGAAAGGAAATGAAGGAAGAAGTGAAGAAGTACTGCGACACTTACCGCTGAGTTTCAACTGCAGATCTGAAGTGTTTCCTCCTTCTCTTTTGCAGTACCTTCCGTGAGATTTGTGTCAATAGCGGCAGGAAGAAGATCACTGGAAGCAGAAGAAGATATAAACTTATCGTGTGACTGTGATTGCGTGTGGTTCTCAGGTGCCTAGTGGTTCTATTCCTAACAAGCGTTCGAATCTTTCATTTACAGATGGGTGTTACGGAGGAGACTGGGGATAACCACAAAAAAAAACAGTCAGACTCCTATCCTTTCGGCCAAATGCTGGAATGTATCAACACAAATAAAATTCTCTTAATCACAGCATTTTGTTTTGTACAATGATAATGATGAGGAAGAAAGTGTGGGACTAGAATGGAATAAAATCAAACAATCAATCACACAATCTGCAACTGACAATATAGGAATAGAGAAACAAGGAAGAAATGCAGATTGGTTTGGCAATGATTGTCTTAGGTTTGTGGAAAATAAAAATGAAGCTAGAAAAATAAAGTTACAACATGAAACAAGATCAAAATGTGAAATATATAATAACTACAGAAGGGAAGTCAATACAAAATGTAGGAAGAAGAAAAGAGAAATTATTAATGAACAATTACAAACAATACAAGAAGTCAATTCTCAAAATTAAAATAGAAAATTTTATAGGTAAACTTTAATTATAAAAAAATTGCAATAAACCAAAACTCAATGCATGTAAGGATAAGCAAGGTAAAATAATAGGAGATGAAAAAGAAATTTTAGATAGATGGACTGAGTATTTTGAAGAGCTCTTAAATAAATAATAGAGATAGTAAATATTTAACAGCTCAGCCCTTTGTTGAATGTCCCATCATGAATTAAGTGAAAGAAGGAATGAATAATATAATTGAAAAATAACAAGGCTCCGGGTGAGGACTCTATTACTGCAGAATTAATAAAACAAGAAAGCCAAGTTCTGTTAGGAAGAATACATAAGTAAATACATAAATATGATATGGGAAAAAGAAAGAATGCCATCAGAATGGAAAAAAGGTCTTACATGTCTGATTTTTAAAAAAGGAGGTAAAATGCAATGTAGTAATTACAAAGGGATTACCCATTTAAATGTAATATATAAAATCTTCACAAATATTATACTCAAAAGACTTAATGTATATATTGAAGAGATAATAGGCGATTACCAATGTGGATTCAGACTTAACAGCAGTAACCCTGAGCAAATATTTGTAATGAGACAGACAACGGAAAAGTGTTATGAATATAATACGAATTTACACATTCTATTTATTGTTATTAGACAAGCTTTTCATAGAATATATATAAATCAATTGTTTACAGCCTTAGAGCATGATGGTATAATAAGAAAAGATAATAAGACTAATAAGAATGACTTTACAGGGTAACACATAAAAAGTTAAGATAAGCAATAAAAGTAGTAGATCCTTTAATACAATGGTAAGAGTAAGACAGGAGGATGCACTATCAGCAACACTATTTAATATAGCACTAAATAAAGTCTTAGAAGGAACTGTTGAGAAAGGAAATATTGTATACAAATATGTGCCTATGTTGATGACATTGTACTAACTGCAAGAAATATCCCAGGACTGTAAAAAAGAGTAATTGCATTAGAGGACGAAGGAAAGAAAATGGGATTAGAAATAAATGAAGAGAAAACTAAATATTTGAAAATGTTCACATTATTAGCAGGAAGAGATCTTGAAAATATTGCAATAGGTGATTTTAATATTTAAGGCTTGAAAAGTTTACATATGTGGGTTCAGTAATAAATAACGATGATAAATTGAAGGAAGACATAAGTAATAAAATAATGTTAGCAAACTGTGCATATTATGCACATATTAAAATTTTGAGATCTAAACTTCAGTCAAGAAAAATGAAAATGTATAAAACACTAATAAGACCTATCTTGAGCTATGGGTCAGAAACTTGGACAATGGCGGCTGATGGAATGAATGCCCTTAGAACATTTGAAGGAAAAAGTATTAGGAAAATTTCTGGAATCACAAAGAAAAGAGAAAACTGGAGAATAAGAACGAATAAGGTGATAGAGTATATATTAGAAAGTGAAGTTATTGTAAAAGTTATAAAATCATTGAGACTGAGATGGTAAGGACACAGTGTAAGAATGGCCAAGGAACGAATGGCAAAAAATATAATGTTAACTAATATGGTGGGGTAAGGAAGAGAGGCAGGCCATGTAAAAAGTGGAAAGATGAAATAGATTTGAAAATTATGGGAATTAAAAACTGGCATACTGTAGCTAAGGATCGTCAGGCCTGGGGATGAATTGTGAAGGAAGCCAAAGTTCACAGTGGACTGTAGAGCTTGAGAAGAAGAAATCAAATTCTCTTATCACTGTAACATATCATCAATCGGTTAGAGATAACCACGATAATTCAATAATCCAGAGGGGGGTGGGGTGGGGCTGGATTAGGGTGACTGATTTTCCTCAAAATTTATGGCAGATCTGTTGTAGGTAGCAGCAATGGCGGCAGCAGCATCAGCGGGGGAGCAAAAAGTGGCTGCAACACAAGCACCACCAGCGTGGGAGAACACGTGGCTGCAAAACAAGCACCACCAGCGAGGGAAAACAAGTGGCTACAAAACAAGCACCACCAGCGTGGGAAAACAAGTGGCTGCACCAGAAGCACCACCAGCGAGGGAGAACAAGTGGCTACAAAACAAGCACCACCAGCGTGGGAGAACAAGTGGCTGCACCAGAAGCACCACCAGCGGGGGAGAACACGTGGCTGCAAAACAAGCACCACCAGCGTGGGAAAACAAGTGGCTGCACCAGAAGCACCACCAGCGTGGGAAACAAGTGGCTGCACCAGAAGCACCACCAGCGAGGGAGAACAAGTGGCTGCACCAGAAGCAACACCAGCGAGGGTGAACAAGTGGCTACAAAACAAGCACCACCAGCGGGGGTGAACAAGTGGCTGCAACACAAGCACCACCAACGTGGGAGAACACGTGGATGCAATAGCATCACCACCAGCGAGGGAGAACAAGTGGCTGCAACAGAAGCACCACCAGCGGGGGAGCACTACTGCCTGCAGCATAAGTTCAACCTGCGGAGGTGCACAAGTGGCAGCAGAAGCAGAAGAAGATGTAGTACAAGAAGGAAAAGAGGAGGAAGAAGATTTTAAGAAGGAAAAGGGAGTGGATGAAAAAGAGGAAGAAGAAGGAAAAGTAGACGAGGGAGAAATTAAGAAGTACTCGACTCTTACAGATGTGTTTCAACCGTACATCTCAAGTGTTCCGCGGTCATCTTATGCAGTACTTTCTGTGAGATTTGTGCGAGAGTGGCGGGATGAAGATCACTGGAAGCAGAAGAAGAAACAAACTTGTTCAGTGACTGTGATTGCGTGTGTTTCTCATGTTCCTAATGATTATATTCTCATGTTCCTAATGATTATATTCTTAACAAGCAATTGAATCTTTCATTTACAGGTCGGTGCTATGGGGTAGACTGGTGACAACCACATAAATCGGATAATCAGGGAAGCCATTGAGATTGAATTACATCCCGATAACTTCAACAACAGGGAAGACGGACATCTCCTGAACCGGTCATGGAAGCCCCTCATTCACACACTTCGAGGCGTGCGGAAGCATTCCATAGAGAACCGCATTCCCCCCAGAAACGTTGGTAAACATCTACCATACTACAGGGCGCAACAACACAGAAGACAGATATCGTGATAAAACAGTCAGGCTCGTATGCTTTTGGCCAAATATTGGAATATATCAACAGAAATCAATAGGATAGATAGGGAAGAGAGTAGATCAATATTGTAACTATGCGAATTGAATAATCCAAGGTAGGGATTAGGCTGACTGATGTTCCTCAAAAAATTAGGGTAGATATTTTGAAGGTATATGAAGTTTGGCTCTTCTTCATTTATATTTATATTTATCATAGACCTATGTGAATGGATGCTCTGCCTTAGCCGCCAGCTTTCAAAGTACAGAGCTTTGGATTACGACACAGCTACAAATCCACGGCGACATTCCAGAATGCGTGTCAGTTAAAAGAACATACCACTGTTCCTAAATTTCTGAGCCTCGTCCATAATGATCGTGGAAGCAGTCAACAAGCGACAGTCTAGGCACTCTTGTATAAGATGCGGGCACATTACATTGTATACGTTCCGAGGAAGCTTGTCACGATTTCAAACAGGACAACGTGACACTGAGCTTAGTACTTGTTGATATCTATTGAAGTGTTTATATAATGTAGCAGAGTACAGGATGTTATGACATTGAGCTGTTAACAGCTCCCGGTATGTTTAAGCAATGAAAACTATGTGTAAAAACACAACTGGCAACACACACGTACAGATTAACAGGTCACATATAATATATCTGCACTAAAAAACTATAATACCAAATAATACAACTCACTTCATGTGCTTGGTGGTTCCTCCTCCTTCTTCATTCTGTCTGTATGTCTTGCATGCATGATGCATGGCCGGCAAACTCTAACTAACACCAAAAGATCTGTAAATTTACGTGTGTCCATTGCCAGCGATTGCAGTCCCAACGTCTCAAAAAAAGAGCAGGTCCCGTCCGCACAGTCCTCTCAGTACACAGACGTGGGTCTAGTATTGGCTCCTTCGTTTTGAGGACATCTGAAACTAAGACAGCGTAACCTTAGAGAATGGAAAATAAAAAAGCATCATGTTTTAGCAAAATCTGCTGCTCGTTTCTATATGTTAGTTAAATCATGGGGTGAGAGATGTTAGACAGTGGCAAGTAAGGTAGCTCAGAAGAGGTCCAGGAATGCGCAAGGGATGTCCGAGCAAATTCATACTGAAAAGTCTCAAGGATGCAACTGAACATTGATTGCGGAGGCAGGAATTTACTCTCCCTATTCATGAAAGGCTCTCTTATTGTTTATCATCAACTGCACAGGTTTCCGGAGAGTTGACTCAAGATGGGATTCCCGGGGGGTGGTGGGGAGGGGTGTCACAGAGGGAGGGAGAACACATAAACTTAGGAACTTAACCGCAGATAGCTACACATACCTATATGGATAAATGATAGGAAGGATGTGGTGAAATGAAGAGACGTGGACTGGTATTCCAAAAGATGCTCTTATTGTTCTTCATGAGCTCAGACCGTCATTCCGACTCAGGCCCTAAAGGCAATGAGTCGACTCTCGGTCGATGCAAGTTAGAGCAGTATCGGCATTGGGATGGGTTCCAACATGTGCCCTTTATTTCGGATATGGAATCCTCGGTTCTTGAAGACGGACCAGGAATTCATATCCCCCCCTCAAAGTCCTGTGCCTCACCGTGGCGAGGGGGTGTAACAATGAATGATGCATCAGTTAATGTCCACAAAAACGCATAGACCCACTTCACAGATTGTTTCCATCACAATGCAGGCTGTCTTTGCATTTCTGAAAATCTGGAATTTGCAAACTTCATCTTCATTTATTTAAAACTAAACTTTGTGGATTTTCTTCCATATAGCTGGCACGTAAAATCAGTTAGGTCTGCAACGGGCTCCTAGTTCAACTTGAAATTTTTTCATGTCAAGAGGCATCCTTCATTGGCGAAACAGGACACTGGTGCACGTGTGCATCCAAAAACTGAATCAAGCAAAAAATGTGAAGTAATAGTAAATTCCTGAAATAACATAATCAGAAAGCTGATTACTTGCTGTCTGTGTGAAGGACAACTAGAGGCAAAATCCGCTGCCCCCCCAAGTCCATTCTAGTACGTCCTCGTCGTGGGGGGCGGGCAACGCAAGTAAGGGGTTGTCCCTCTTGGTGCAACACGGTATTGTCCAACAGGGATCCCTGGAAAGCGGCAAAACTAGAATGGTGAAGACAGTATCCACACTCCACACGAAGTGGCTCAACTGCAAGTAGGAATGAAGAATGCTCCATTTCCTGGAAGAACGAGAGACAGAAACAGTGTTCACTTCATCGGAAGTGGAAATGAGTCTGAAAGGATTTGAAGTCTCCCCACATTTTAAAAAAACAGGACAGGACAAGAGGAGAGAGAATGGAGGAGGAGAAGAAGAAGAAGAAGAAAATAAAAAAGAGAACATAGGAGAGAACAAGATGGCAGAGAGGGGAACGGAGAGGAGAAGAGAAATTAGAGAAAGAATATATGGAAGAAATAGTGTGTCATTTAAAGTGTTGACAGTTTGTTTGTGTACTTGTTTTTATATTTCAATACACTACGTGGTATGCAAATTTTAAGAATATGGAAGGGAAGACATATTAGTGAAGAGAAGGAAGACAGAAGATAGAAGAGGAGAGAGGACAAGGAAAAAGTGAAAGATGACAAGTGGCAACGGGAGAAGAACCAAGTGAAGATCATAGTATTCTTGAGAAGATGAAAGGAGAGCCAAAAATAAGAGAAGGAAGAGCAAAGAGCAGCTTAAGGAACAGTGCAGTGAATGGACGGGAAGGGAAAAGAGAAGAGGAGAGAACATAAATGAAGTCGTCTCACTATACGCCATGCAGGTGCTTGTGGGGACGGGTGGGGCCCAGAGCCAGTCTGGACGCAGAGGCTAGAGGAGGAATCCTCTGCCCCTGTCTGGGATAGAACCCCCTGGTCGTCCAGTCCGTAACAAAGTCACAAAAGTGACTGAGTTACCCCCTGGGTCATGAGGAAAGACCATAGGAGTGCGAAATAGAAGGAGACAACGGACAACACATGAAGAAAGCAATGAAGTCTTAATAAGAGAGAAGTGAAGAAATGAGAAGAGAAGATGCAGGTGGACTCAAGGCAGAACAAGGGAACAGGGATGAGAAAGGAGGAGGAAAGGAGAGGAATGGTGAGACAAAAGAGGAGGGAGAAGAAAGAAGAGGGCAGGGATAGGATAGGATTGGATAGGATACGGCAGCAAAAGAGGTAGCAGAGGTGTGAACATAAGGCAAGGGATCTCATAGAAGAGAAGAGAAGAGAAGAGAAGAGAAGAGAAGAGAATACAGGACGCATAACAGAGGTGACTGCAGAGATGGCAGAAGACGGACTGCAACAGAAGACGGAGAAGGACACGAGAGGAGACGTGAAAAGACAGAATAATACATAGATGCTGCAGAGAGGATGTGATAGAAGCAGAGAGACAAGTGGAGAGATGACAGAATAGGAGAGAACACAAGAAATTTGTCGACAATACTGAAGACAGAACGTGTTAGCAGACTGTATTATGTGTGTCAGGCGTGGTGTGTGTTTGTGTTCATGTCTCATGCTTCAACACTCCCATAACTTAATCATGCAACAGAATATTTGCTGAGTGGCAATGTTCAAAATTTCCCTGTCATGTTAATTTTGCCCATGCCCTCCTCCTAAGTCAAGTCATGGCATTCAGCTCACAATGTTCTCTTGAGTACCTTGTTAGGAGACACCGCACGCGGGCATTGTTTATTGACCGCTTCAGGGAAAGGGTTCATCGGGTATATCTCCCACTTGGCTGACCCTCAAGAACAACTCGTTGCTTCGGTAGGACCACTTAGAACTTTGAGAATGTTCTCAATCTCATTTCCGAGATGTCGCGTGGCATGCCAACTCAGGCAAGTCCTGTACATTCATTACCTTCCGTTAAATACGAGATATCCGGCAAATCGAACGCAGGTAACAAGGGCAGCTACAAATTTATTTTGCCCTCCACACCACAGCTGGCATCTAAATCTTAGCAATTTCTCATCCACTATCATAAATGTGACCAAAATTAGGTCCATCAATTGCAGATACAAGATATTAGGAATAGCCCGAACGATTTCGCTTACCGCAGAGTGAAACCGAACAGTCAGGGACATTATGGGAGGCATTACACAATGGGAAGCACATGCCTCCACAGACATCGCTAGTGCCGGACTACATTTAATTTCACTCTTACGTGCAAAACTTCTCAATGAGATTTCTGGTCTGACAAGTTGTGTATTGTATCAAGTACTGCGATTTGTAGCGTTGATGGTAGTGATTGTGGGTGTGTAGTTATGGTTGAGTAATGATGATTAGTGCTCTTGTAGATATTAGATGCTTGTTTTGTTTGTGATGTAGACTGATATTAGTTGGTAGCCAGTTGCACAGTAGGTAGATTGCGTCTGCGACCAGAAATTTCATTGCCATATTATTTCCCGTGACAGGCAGTATTCAATTAACTACCGTGGGGTACAGCTTAGCTGCATACACATGTTCCATTCTATTAATAGAAGTTACTACTCAAACGAGTATATGAGTTGCTATTCGGGCCAATTAAATGACCTGACACTTGTCACATGGCTAGAGAAAACATATTTTAGAAGGATGTGTAGATGGAACCCATCTGTAAAAATCATTAATCAGTCGTAAAGAACAACTTCCTGAACCCTCATACCTGAGACAGCATTCTTGTGGTCCCTCAATACGTTAGCATGTTTGCTATGCAGTGCCAGCTGCACATATTGTTCGCTCTTACCAGAGTCGTTTTGATGAAAGTGGAAGTAAAGGAATCTTGATATTCAAGCGATGTCTTCACACTTCTTCTGCCTTTGAGATCCCCACTATCCGTACCATGACTCGAGATTTTTCCGACCACTTCGCTGGGGTCTTCCCGAATACTCTCCCGGAAAGTGGCTAGACAGGAGCGCGTCACATTCCTGATACAAATCATGAACATCTGCGTCAATGTGGTGAGAATGAAAGCTTTCCTCACTGTTGCATACCACTTATTTGCCTTAGTAGGGTCCAAGCATAGGCCTCACTTCTTCAATTACTCAGTAAGACCATATTAGCACAATGTGGCATACTGTGTCATCTACCGCTTTCACTCACGCATCGCAAAAGATCACAGTCCCATTCATCACTGTCTGTCTGGGTGTGTGTCAGGGTATTAAGTGCCTTGGGATCATGTACTTAGAGTGTGATGGATGCCACAAACACAGCGAAACAAATACAGGACATAAGAAAAAATTAAGACACAGAATATGAAATTGTTAGTTTCAAGAAGCATCAGCACTGAGGAATGAACAACAGAAGCCAAAGCAGGAGGAGGAGGAGAAAAAGAAGATAAGAAGGAAAAGAAGAGGAAGAAAAAGAAAGAAAGAAAGGAAATGAAGGAAGAAGTGAAGAAGTACTGCGACACTTACCGCTGAGTTTCAACTGCAGATCTGAAGTGTTTCCTCCTTCTCTTTTGCAGTACCTTCCGTGAGATTTGTGTCAATAGCGGCAGGAAGAAGATCACTGGAAGCAGAAGAAGATATAAACTTATCGTGTGACTGTGATTGCGTGTGGTTCTCAGGTGCCTAGTGGTTCTATTCCTAACAAGCGTTCGAATCTTTCATTTACAGATGGGTGTTACGGAGGAGACTGGGGATAACCACAAAAAAAAACAGTCAGACTCCTATCCTTTCGGCCAAATGCTGGAATGTATCAACACAAATAAAATTCTCTTAATCACAGCATTTTGTTTTGTACAATGATAATGATGAGGAAGAAAGTGTGGGACTAGAATGGAATAAAATCAAACAATCAATCACACAATCTGCAACTGACAATATAGGAATAGAGAAACAAGGAAGAAATGCAGATTGGTTTGGCAATGATTGTCTTAGGTTTGTGGAAAATAAAAATGAAGCTAGAAAAATAAAGTTACAACATGAAACAAGATCAAAATGTGAAATATATAATAACTACAGAAGGGAAGTCAATACAAAATGTAGGAAGAAGAAAAGAGAAATTATTAATGAACAATTACAAACAATACAAGAAGTCAATTCTCAAAATTAAAATAGAAAATTTTATAGGTAAACTTTAATTATAAAAAAATTGCAATAAACCAAAACTCAATGCATGTAAGGATAAGCAAGGTAAAATAATAGGAGATGAAAAAGAAATTTTAGATAGATGGACTGAGTATTTTGAAGAGCTCTTAAATAAATAATAGAGATAGTAAATATTTAACAGCTCAGCCCTTTGTTGAATGTCCCATCATGAATTAAGTGAAAGAAGGAATGAATAATATAATTGAAAAATAACAAGGCTCCGGGTGAGGACTCTATTACTGCAGAATTAATAAAACAAGAAAGCCAAGTTCTGTTAGGAAGAATACATAAGTAAATACATAAATATGATATGGGAAAAAGAAAGAATGCCATCAGAATGGAAAAAAGGTCTTACATGTCTGATTTTTAAAAAAGGAGGTAAAATGCAATGTAGTAATTACAAAGGGATTACCCATTTAAATGTAATATATAAAATCTTCACAAATATTATACTCAAAAGACTTAATGTATATATTGAAGAGATAATAGGCGATTACCAATGTGGATTCAGACTTAACAGCAGTAACCCTGAGCAAATATTTGTAATGAGACAGACAACGGAAAAGTGTTATGAATATAATACGAATTTACACATTCTATTTATTGTTATTAGACAAGCTTTTCATAGAATATATATAAATCAATTGTTTACAGCCTTAGAGCATGATGGTATAATAAGAAAAGATAATAAGACTAATAAGAATGACTTTACAGGGTAACACATAAAAAGTTAAGATAAGCAATAAAAGTAGTAGATCCTTTAATACAATGGTAAGAGTAAGACAGGAGGATGCACTATCAGCAACACTATTTAATATAGCACTAAATAAAGTCTTAGAAGGAACTGTTGAGAAAGGAAATATTGTATACAAATATGTGCCTATGTTGATGACATTGTACTAACTGCAAGAAATATCCCAGGACTGTAAAAAAGAGTAATTGCATTAGAGGACGAAGGAAAGAAAATGGGATTAGAAATAAATGAAGAGAAAACTAAATATTTGAAAATGTTCACATTATTAGCAGGAAGAGATCTTGAAAATATTGCAATAGGTGATTTTAATATTTAAGGCTTGAAAAGTTTACATATGTGGGTTCAGTAATAAATAACGATGATAAATTGAAGGAAGACATAAGTAATAAAATAATGTTAGCAAACTGTGCATATTATGCACATATTAAAATTTTGAGATCTAAACTTCAGTCAAGAAAAATGAAAATGTATAAAACACTAATAAGACCTATCTTGAGCTATGGGTCAGAAACTTGGACAATGGCGGCTGATGGAATGAATGCCCTTAGAACATTTGAAGGAAAAAGTATTAGGAAAATTTCTGGAATCACAAAGAAAAGAGAAAACTGGAGAATAAGAACGAATAAGGTGATAGAGTATATATTAGAAAGTGAAGTTATTGTAAAAGTTATAAAATCATTGAGACTGAGATGGTAAGGACACAGTGTAAGAATGGCCAAGGAACGAATGGCAAAAAATATAATGTTAACTAATATGGTGGGGTAAGGAAGAGAGGCAGGCCATGTAAAAAGTGGAAAGATGAAATAGATTTGAAAATTATGGGAATTAAAAACTGGCATACTGTAGCTAAGGATCGTCAGGCCTGGGGATGAATTGTGAAGGAAGCCAAAGTTCACAGTGGACTGTAGAGCTTGAGAAGAAGAAATCAAATTCTCTTATCACTGTAACATATCATCAATCGGTTAGAGATAACCACGATAATTCAATAATCCAGAGGGGGGTGGGGTGGGGCTGGATTAGGGTGACTGATTTTCCTCAAAATTTATGGCAGATCTGTTGTAGGTAGCAGCAATGGCGGCAGCAGCATCAGCGGGGGAGCAAAAAGTGGCTGCAACACAAGCACCACCAGCGTGGGAGAACACGTGGCTGCAAAACAAGCACCACCAGCGAGGGAAAACAAGTGGCTACAAAACAAGCACCACCAGCGTGGGAAAACAAGTGGCTGCACCAGAAGCACCACCAGCGAGGGAGAACAAGTGGCTACAAAACAAGCACCACCAGCGTGGGAGAACAAGTGGCTGCACCAGAAGCACCACCAGCGGGGGAGAACACGTGGCTGCAAAACAAGCACCACCAGCGTGGGAAAACAAGTGGCTGCACCAGAAGCACCACCAGCGTGGGAAACAAGTGGCTGCACCAGAAGCACCACCAGCGAGGGAGAACAAGTGGCTGCACCAGAAGCAACACCAGCGAGGGTGAACAAGTGGCTACAAAACAAGCACCACCAGCGGGGGTGAACAAGTGGCTGCAACACAAGCACCACCAACGTGGGAGAACACGTGGATGCAATAGCATCACCACCAGCGAGGGAGAACAAGTGGCTGCAACAGAAGCACCACCAGCGGGGGAGCACTACTGCCTGCAGCATAAGTTCAACCTGCGGAGGTGCACAAGTGGCAGCAGAAGCAGAAGAAGATGTAGTACAAGAAGGAAAAGAGGAGGAAGAAGATTTTAAGAAGGAAAAGGGAGTGGATGAAAAAGAGGAAGAAGAAGGAAAAGTAGACGAGGGAGAAATTAAGAAGTACTCGACTCTTACAGATGTGTTTCAACCGTACATCTCAAGTGTTCCGCGGTCATCTTATGCAGTACTTTCTGTGAGATTTGTGCGAGAGTGGCGGGATGAAGATCACTGGAAGCAGAAGAAGAAACAAACTTGTTCAGTGACTGTGATTGCGTGTGTTTCTCATGTTCCTAATGATTATATTCTCATGTTCCTAATGATTATATTCTTAACAAGCAATTGAATCTTTCATTTACAGGTCGGTGCTATGGGGTAGACTGGTGACAACCACATAAATCGGATAATCAGGGAAGCCATTGAGATTGAATTACATCCCGATAACTTCAACAACAGGGAAGACGGACATCTCCTGAACCGGTCATGGAAGCCCCTCATTCACACACTTCGAGGCGTGCGGAAGCATTCCATAGAGAACCGCATTCCCCCCAGAAACGTTGGTAAACATCTACCATACTACAGGGCGCAACAACACAGAAGACAGATATCGTGATAAAACAGTCAGGCTCGTATGCTTTTGGCCAAATATTGGAATATATCAACAGAAATCAATAGGATAGATAGGGAAGAGAGTAGATCAATATTGTAACTATGCGAATTGAATAATCCAAGGTAGGGATTAGGCTGACTGATGTTCCTCAAAAAATTAGGGTAGATATTTTGAAGGTATATGAAGTTTGGCTCTTCTTCATTTATATTTATATTTATCATAGACCTATGTGAATGGATGCTCTGCCTTAGCCGCCAGCTTTCAAAGTACAGAGCTTTGGATTACGACACAGCTACAAATCCACGGCGACATTCCAGAATGCGTGTCAGTTAAAAGAACATACCACTGTTCCTAAATTTCTGAGCCTCGTCCATAATGATCGTGGAAGCAGTCAACAAGCGACAGTCTAGGCACTCTTGTATAAGATGCGGGCACATTACATTGTATACGTTCCGAGGAAGCTTGTCACGATTTCAAACAGGACAACGTGACACTGAGCTTAGTACTTGTTGATATCTATTGAAGTGTTTATATAATGTAGCAGAGTACAGGATGTTATGACATTGAGCTGTTAACAGCTCCCGGTATGTTTAAGCAATGAAAACTATGTGTAAAAACACAACTGGCAACACACACGTACAGATTAACAGGTCACATATAATATATCTGCACTAAAAAACTATAATACCAAATAATACAACTCACTTCATGTGCTTGGTGGTTCCTCCTCCTTCTTCATTCTGTCTGTATGTCTTGCATGCATGATGCATGGCCGGCAAACTCTAACTAACACCAAAAGATCTGTAAATTTACGTGTGTCCATTGCCAGCGATTGCAGTCCCAACGTCTCAAAAAAAGAGCAGGTCCCGTCCGCACAGTCCTCTCAGTACACAGACGTGGGTCTAGTATTGGCTCCTTCGTTTTGAGGACATCTGAAACTAAGACAGCGTAACCTTAGAGAATGGAAAATAAAAAAGCATCATGTTTTAGCAAAATCTGCTGCTCGTTTCTATATGTTAGTTAAATCATGGGGTGAGAGATGTTAGACAGTGGCAAGTAAGGTAGCTCAGAAGAGGTCCAGGAATGCGCAAGGGATGTCCGAGCAAATTCATACTGAAAAGTCTCAAGGATGCAACTGAACATTGATTGCGGAGGCAGGAATTTACTCTCCCTATTCATGAAAGGCTCTCTTATTGTTTATCATCAACTGCACAGGTTTCCGGAGAGTTGACTCAAGATGGGATTCCCGGGGGGTGGTGGGGAGGGGTGTCACAGAGGGAGGGAGAACACATAAACTTAGGAACTTAACCGCAGATAGCTACACATACCTATATGGATAAATGATAGGAAGGATGTGGTGAAATGAAGAGACGTGGACTGGTATTCCAAAAGATGCTCTTATTGTTCTTCATGAGCTCAGACCGTCATTCCGACTCAGGCCCTAAAGGCAATGAGTCGACTCTCGGTCGATGCAAGTTAGAGCAGTATCGGCATTGGGATGGGTTCCAACATGTGCCCTTTATTTCGGATATGGAATCCTCGGTTCTTGAAGACGGACCAGGAATTCATATCCCCCCCTCAAAGTCCTGTGCCTCACCGTGGCGAGGGGGTGTAACAATGAATGATGCATCAGTTAATGTCCACAAAAACGCATAGACCCACTTCACAGATTGTTTCCATCACAATGCAGGCTGTCTTTGCATTTCTGAAAATCTGGAATTTGCAAACTTCATCTTCATTTATTTAAAACTAAACTTTGTGGATTTTCTTCCATATAGCTGGCACGTAAAATCAGTTAGGTCTGCAACGGGCTCCTAGTTCAACTTGAAATTTTTTCATGTCAAGAGGCATCCTTCATTGGCGAAACAGGACACTGGTGCACGTGTGCATCCAAAAACTGAATCAAGCAAAAAATGTGAAGTAATAGTAAATTCCTGAAATAACATAATCAGAAAGCTGATTACTTGCTGTCTGTGTGAAGGACAACTAGAGGCAAAATCCGCTGCCCCCCCAAGTCCATTCTAGTACGTCCTCGTCGTGGGGGGCGGGCAACGCAAGTAAGGGGTTGTCCCTCTTGGTGCAACACGGTATTGTCCAACAGGGATCCCTGGAAAGCGGCAAAACTAGAATGGTGAAGACAGTATCCACACTCCACACGAAGTGGCTCAACTGCAAGTAGGAATGAAGAATGCTCCATTTCCTGGAAGAACGAGAGACAGAAACAGTGTTCACTTCATCGGAAGTGGAAATGAGTCTGAAAGGATTTGAAGTCTCCCCACATTTTAAAAAAACAGGACAGGACAAGAGGAGAGAGAATGGAGGAGGAGAAGAAGAAGAAGAAGAAAATAAAAAAGAGAACATAGGAGAGAACAAGATGGCAGAGAGGGGAACGGAGAGGAGAAGAGAAATTAGAGAAAGAATATATGGAAGAAATAGTGTGTCATTTAAAGTGTTGACAGTTTGTTTGTGTACTTGTTTTTATATTTCAATACACTACGTGGTATGCAAATTTTAAGAATATGGAAGGGAAGACATATTAGTGAAGAGAAGGAAGACAGAAGATAGAAGAGGAGAGAGGACAAGGAAAAAGTGAAAGATGACAAGTGGCAACGGGAGAAGAACCAAGTGAAGATCATAGTATTCTTGAGAAGATGAAAGGAGAGCCAAAAATAAGAGAAGGAAGAGCAAAGAGCAGCTTAAGGAACAGTGCAGTGAATGGACGGGAAGGGAAAAGAGAAGAGGAGAGAACATAAATGAAGTCGTCTCACTATACGCCATGCAGGTGCTTGTGGGGACGGGTGGGGCCCAGAGCCAGTCTGGACGCAGAGGCTAGAGGAGGAATCCTCTGCCCCTGTCTGGGATAGAACCCCCTGGTCGTCCAGTCCGTAACAAAGTCACAAAAGTGACTGAGTTACCCCCTGGGTCATGAGGAAAGACCATAGGAGTGCGAAATAGAAGGAGACAACGGACAACACATGAAGAAAGCAATGAAGTCTTAATAAGAGAGAAGTGAAGAAATGAGAAGAGAAGATGCAGGTGGACTCAAGGCAGAACAAGGGAACAGGGATGAGAAAGGAGGAGGAAAGGAGAGGAATGGTGAGACAAAAGAGGAGGGAGAAGAAAGAAGAGGGCAGGGATAGGATAGGATTGGATAGGATACGGCAGCAAAAGAGGTAGCAGAGGTGTGAACATAAGGCAAGGGATCTCATAGAAGAGAAGAGAAGAGAAGAGAAGAGAAGAGAAGAGAATACAGGACGCATAACAGAGGTGACTGCAGAGATGGCAGAAGACGGACTGCAACAGAAGACGGAGAAGGACACGAGAGGAGACGTGAAAAGACAGAATAATACATAGATGCTGCAGAGAGGATGTGATAGAAGCAGAGAGACAAGTGGAGAGATGACAGAATAGGAGAGAACACAAGAAATTTGTCGACAATACTGAAGACAGAACGTGTTAGCAGACTGTATTATGTGTGTCAGGCGTGGTGTGTGTTTGTGTTCATGTCTCATGCTTCAACACTCCCATAACTTAATCATGCAACAGAATATTTGCTGAGTGGCAATGTTCAAAATTTCCCTGTCATGTTAATTTTGCCCATGCCCTCCTCCTAAGTCAAGTCATGGCATTCAGCTCACAATGTTCTCTTGAGTACCTTGTTAGGAGACACCGCACGCGGGCATTGTTTATTGACCGCTTCAGGGAAAGGGTTCATCGGGTATATCTCCCACTTGGCTGACCCTCAAGAACAACTCGTTGCTTCGGTAGGACCACTTAGAACTTTGAGAATGTTCTCAATCTCATTTCCGAGATGTCGCGTGGCATGCCAACTCAGGCAAGTCCTGTACATTCATTACCTTCCGTTAAATACGAGATATCCGGCAAATCGAACGCAGGTAACAAGGGCAGCTACAAATTTATTTTGCCCTCCACACCACAGCTGGCATCTAAATCTTAGCAATTTCTCATCCACTATCATAAATGTGACCAAAATTAGGTCCATCAATTGCAGATACAAGATATTAGGAATAGCCCGAACGATTTCGCTTACCGCAGAGTGAAACCGAACAGTCAGGGACATTATGGGAGGCATTACACAATGGGAAGCACATGCCTCCACAGACATCGCTAGTGCCGGACTACATTTAATTTCACTCTTACGTGCAAAACTTCTCAATGAGATTTCTGGTCTGACAAGTTGTGTATTGTATCAAGTACTGCGATTTGTAGCGTTGATGGTAGTGATTGTGGGTGTGTAGTTATGGTTGAGTAATGATGATTAGTGCTCTTGTAGATATTAGATGCTTGTTTTGTTTGTGATGTAGACTGATATTAGTTGGTAGCCAGTTGCACAGTAGGTAGATTGCGTCTGCGACCAGAAATTTCATTGCCATATTATTTCCCGTGACAGGCAGTATTCAATTAACTACCGTGGGGTACAGCTTAGCTGCATACACATGTTCCATTCTATTAATAGAAGTTACTACTCAAACGAGTATATGAGTTGCTATTCGGGCCAATTAAATGACCTGACACTTGTCACATGGCTAGAGAAAACATATTTTAGAAGGATGTGTAGATGGAACCCATCTGTAAAAATCATTAATCAGTCGTAAAGAACAACTTCCTGAACCCTCATACCTGAGACAGCATTCTTGTGGTCCCTCAATACGTTAGCATGTTTGCTATGCAGTGCCAGCTGCACATATTGTTCGCTCTTACCAGAGTCGTTTTGATGAAAGTGGAAGTAAAGGAATCTTGATATTCAAGCGATGTCTTCACACTTCTTCTGCCTTTGAGATCCCCACTATCCGTACCATGACTCGAGATTTTTCCGACCACTTCGCTGGGGTCTTCCCGAATACTCTCCCGGAAAGTGGCTAGACAGGAGCGCGTCACATTCCTGATACAAATCATGAACATCTGCGTCAATGTGGTGAGAATGAAAGCTTTCCTCACTGTTGCATACCACTTATTTGCCTTAGTAGGGTCCAAGCATAGGCCTCACTTCTTCAATTACTCAGTAAGACCATATTAGCACAATGTGGCATACTGTGTCATCTACCGCTTTCACTCACGCATCGCAAAAGATCACAGTCCCATTCATCACTGTCTGTCTGGGTGTGTGTCAGGGTATTAAGTGCCTTGGGATCATGTACTTAGAGTGTGATGGATGCCACGAACACAGCGAAACAAATACAGGACATAAGAAAAAATTAAGACACAGAATATGAAATTGTTAGTTTCAAGAAGCATCAGCACTGAGGAATGAACAACAGAAGCCAAAGCAGGAGGAGGAGGAGAAAAAGAAGATAAGAAGGAAAAGAAGAGGAAGAAAAAGAAAGAAAGAAAGGAAATGAAGGAAGAAGTGAAGAAGTACTGCGACACTTACCGCTGAGTTTCAACTGCAGATCTGAAGTGTTTCCTCCTTCTCTTTTGCAGTACCTTCCGTGAGATTTGTGTCAATAGCGGCAGGAAGAAGATCACTGGAAGCAGAAGAAGATATAAACTTATCGTGTGACTGTGATTGCGTGTGGTTCTCAGGTGCCTAGTGGTTCTATTCCTAACAAGCGTTCGAATCTTTCATTTACAGATGGGTGTTACGGAGGAGACTGGGGATAACCACAAAAAAAAACAGTCAGACTCCTATCCTTTCGGCCAAATGCTGGAATGTATCAACACAAATAAAATTCTCTTAATCACAGCATTTTGTTTTGTACAATGATAATGATGAGGAAGAAAGTGTGGGACTAGAATGGAATAAAATCAAACAATCAATCACACAATCTGCAACTGACAATATAGGAATAGAGAAACAAGGAAGAAATGCAGATTGGTTTGGCAATGATTGTCTTAGGTTTGTGGAAAATAAAAATGAAGCTAGAAAAATAAAGTTACAACATGAAACAAGATCAAAATGTGAAATATATAATAACTACAGAAGGGAAGTCAATACAAAATGTAGGAAGAAGAAAAGAGAAATTATTAATGAACAATTACAAACAATACAAGAAGTCAATTCTCAAAATTAAAATAGAAAATTTTATAGGTAAACTTTAATTATAAAAAAATTGCAATAAACCAAAACTCAATGCATGTAAGGATAAGCAAGGTAAAATAATAGGAGATGAAAAAGAAATTTTAGATAGATGGACTGAGTATTTTGAAGAGCTCTTAAATAAATAATAGAGATAGTAAATATTTAACAGCTCAGCCCTTTGTTGAATGTCCCATCATGAATTAAGTGAAAGAAGGAATGAATAATATAATTGAAAAATAACAAGGCTCCGGGTGAGGACTCTATTACTGCAGAATTAATAAAACAAGAAAGCCAAGTTCTGTTAGGAAGAATACATAAGTAAATACATAAATATGATATGGGAAAAAGAAAGAATGCCATCAGAATGGAAAAAAGGTCTTACATGTCTGATTTTTAAAAAAGGAGGTAAAATGCAATGTAGTAATTACAAAGGGATTACCCATTTAAATGTAATATATAAAATCTTCACAAATATTATACTCAAAAGACTTAATGTATATATTGAAGAGATAATAGGCGATTACCAATGTGGATTCAGACTTAACAGCAGTAACCCTGAGCAAATATTTGTAATGAGACAGACAACGGAAAAGTGTTATGAATATAATACGAATTTACACATTCTATTTATTGTTATTAGACAAGCTTTTCATAGAATATATATAAATCAATTGTTTACAGCCTTAGAGCATGATGGTATAATAAGAAAAGATAATAAGACTAATAAGAATGACTTTACAGGGTAACACATAAAAAGTTAAGATAAGCAATAAAAGTAGTAGATCCTTTAATACAATGGTAAGAGTAAGACAGGAGGATGCACTATCAGCAACACTATTTAATATAGCACTAAATAAAGTCTTAGAAGGAACTGTTGAGAAAGGAAATATTGTATACAAATATGTGCCTATGTTGATGACATTGTACTAACTGCAAGAAATATCCCAGGACTGTAAAAAAGAGTAATTGCATTAGAGGACGAAGGAAAGAAAATGGGATTAGAAATAAATGAAGAGAAAACTAAATATTTGAAAATGTTCACATTATTAGCAGGAAGAGATCTTGAAAATATTGCAATAGGTGATTTTAATATTTAAGGCTTGAAAAGTTTACATATGTGGGTTCAGTAATAAATAACGATGATAAATTGAAGGAAGACATAAGTAATAAAATAATGTTAGCAAACTGTGCATATTATGCACATATTAAAATTTTGAGATCTAAACTTCAGTCAAGAAAAATGAAAATGTATAAAACACTAATAAGACCTATCTTGAGCTATGGGTCAGAAACTTGGACAATGGCGGCTGATGGAATGAATGCCCTTAGAACATTTGAAGGAAAAAGTATTAGGAAAATTTCTGGAATCACAAAGAAAAGAGAAAACTGGAGAATAAGAACGAATAAGGTGATAGAGTATATATTAGAAAGTGAAGTTATTGTAAAAGTTATAAAATCATTGAGACTGAGATGGTAAGGACACAGTGTAAGAATGGCCAAGGAACGAATGGCAAAAAATATAATGTTAACTAATATGGTGGGGTAAGGAAGAGAGGCAGGCCATGTAAAAAGTGGAAAGATGAAATAGATTTGAAAATTATGGGAATTAAAAACTGGCATACTGTAGCTAAGGATCGTCAGGCCTGGGGATGAATTGTGAAGGAAGCCAAAGTTCACAGTGGACTGTAGAGCTTGAGAAGAAGAAATCAAATTCTCTTATCACTGTAACATATCATCAATCGGTTAGAGAGGGATGAGATTAGATTAATATTATGTCACCACGATAATTCAATAATCCAGAGGGGGGTGGGGTGGGGCTGGATTAGGGTGACTGATTTTCCTCAAAATTTATGGCAGATCTGTTGTAGGTAGCAGCAATGGCGGCAGCAGCATCAGCGGGGGAGCAAAAAGTGGCTGCAACACAAGCACCACCAGCGTGGGAGAACACGTGGCTGCAAAACAAGCACCACCAGCGAGGGAAAACAAGTGGCTACAAAACAAGCACCACCAGCGTGGGAAAACAAGTGGCTGCACCAGAAGCACCACCAGCGAGGGAGAACAAGTGGCTACAAAACAAGCACCACCAGCGTGGGAGAACAAGTGGCTGCACCAGAAGCACCACCAGCGGGGGAGAACACGTGGCTGCAAAACAAGCACCACCAGCGTGGGAAAACAAGTGGCTGCACCAGAAGCACCACCAGCGTGGGAAACAAGTGGCTGCACCAGAAGCACCACCAGCGAGGGAGAACAAGTGGCTGCACCAGAAGCAACACCAGCGAGGGTGAACAAGTGGCTACAAAACAAGCACCACCAGCGGGGGTGAACAAGTGGCTGCAACACAAGCACCACCAACGTGGGAGAACACGTGGATGCAATAGCATCACCACCAGCGAGGGAGAACAAGTGGCTGCAACAGAAGCACCACCAGCGGGGGAGCACTACTGCCTGCAGCATAAGTTCAACCTGCGGAGGTGCACAAGTGGCAGCAGAAGCAGAAGAAGATGTAGTACAAGAAGGAAAAGAGGAGGAAGAAGATTTTAAGAAGGAAAAGGGAGTGGATGAAAAAGAGGAAGAAGAAGGAAAAGTAGACGAGGGAGAAATTAAGAAGTACTCGACTCTTACAGATGTGTTTCAACCGTACATCTCAAGTGTTCCGCGGTCATCTTATGCAGTACTTTCTGTGAGATTTGTGCGAGAGTGGCGGGATGAAGATCACTGGAAGCAGAAGAAGAAACAAACTTGTTCAGTGACTGTGATTGCGTGTGTTTCTCATGTTCCTAATGATTATATTCTCATGTTCCTAATGATTATATTCTTAACAAGCAATTGAATCTTTCATTTACAGGTCGGTGCTATGGGGTAGACTGGTGACAACCACATAAATCGGATAATCAGGGAAGCCATTGAGATTGAATTACATCCCGATAACTTCAACAACAGGGAAGACGGACATCTCCTGAACCGGTCATGGAAGCCCCTCATTCACACACTTCGAGGCGTGCGGAAGCATTCCATAGAGAACCGCATTCCCCCCAGAAACGTTGGTAAACATCTACCATACTACAGGGCGCAACAACACAGAAGACAGATATCGTGATAAAACAGTCAGGCTCGTATGCTTTTGGCCAAATATTGGAATATATCAACAGAAATCAATAGGATAGATAGGGAAGAGAGTAGATCAATATTGTAACTATGCGAATTGAATAATCCAAGGTAGGGATTAGGCTGACTGATGTTCCTCAAAAAATTAGGGTAGATATTTTGAAGGTATATGAAGTTTGGCTCTTCTTCATTTATATTTATATTTATCATAGACCTATGTGAATGGATGCTCTGCCTTAGCCGCCAGCTTTCAAAGTACAGAGCTTTGGATTACGACACAGCTACAAATCCACGGCGACATTCCAGAATGCGTGTCAGTTAAAAGAACATACCACTGTTCCTAAATTTCTGAGCCTCGTCCATAATGATCGTGGAAGCAGTCAACAAGCGACAGTCTAGGCACTCTTGTATAAGATGCGGGCACATTACATTGTATACGTTCCGAGGAAGCTTGTCACGATTTCAAACAGGACAACGTGACACTGAGCTTAGTACTTGTTGATATCTATTGAAGTGTTTATATAATGTAGCAGAGTACAGGATGTTATGACATTGAGCTGTTAACAGCTCCCGGTATGTTTAAGCAATGAAAACTATGTGTAAAAACACAACTGGCAACACACACGTACAGATTAACAGGTCACATATAATATATCTGCACTAAAAAACTATAATACCAAATAATACAACTCACTTCATGTGCTTGGTGGTTCCTCCTCCTTCTTCATTCTGTCTGTATGTCTTGCATGCATGATGCATGGCCGGCAAACTCTAACTAACACCAAAAGATCTGTAAATTTACGTGTGTCCATTGCCAGCGATTGCAGTCCCAACGTCTCAAAAAAAGAGCAGGTCCCGTCCGCACAGTCCTCTCAGTACACAGACGTGGGTCTAGTATTGGCTCCTTCGTTTTGAGGACATCTGAAACTAAGACAGCGTAACCTTAGAGAATGGAAAATAAAAAAGCATCATGTTTTAGCAAAATCTGCTGCTCGTTTCTATATGTTAGTTAAATCATGGGGTGAGAGATGTTAGACAGTGGCAAGTAAGGTAGCTCAGAAGAGGTCCAGGAATGCGCAAGGGATGTCCGAGCAAATTCATACTGAAAAGTCTCAAGGATGCAACTGAACATTGATTGCGGAGGCAGGAATTTACTCTCCCTATTCATGAAAGGCTCTCTTATTGTTTATCATCAACTGCACAGGTTTCCGGAGAGTTGACTCAAGATGGGATTCCCGGGGGGTGGTGGGGAGGGGTGTCACAGAGGGAGGGAGAACACATAAACTTAGGAACTTAACCGCAGATAGCTACACATACCTATATGGATAAATGATAGGAAGGATGTGGTGAAATGAAGAGACGTGGACTGGTATTCCAAAAGATGCTCTTATTGTTCTTCATGAGCTCAGACCGTCATTCCGACTCAGGCCCTAAAGGCAATGAGTCGACTCTCGGTCGATGCAAGTTAGAGCAGTATCGGCATTGGGATGGGTTCCAACATGTGCCCTTTATTTCGGATATGGAATCCTCGGTTCTTGAAGACGGACCAGGAATTCATATCCCCCCCTCAAAGTCCTGTGCCTCACCGTGGCGAGGGGGTGTAACAATGAATGATGCATCAGTTAATGTCCACAAAAACGCATAGACCCACTTCACAGATTGTTTCCATCACAATGCAGGCTGTCTTTGCATTTCTGAAAATCTGGAATTTGCAAACTTCATCTTCATTTATTTAAAACTAAACTTTGTGGATTTTCTTCCATATAGCTGGCACGTAAAATCAGTTAGGTCTGCAACGGGCTCCTAGTTCAACTTGAAATTTTTTCATGTCAAGAGGCATCCTTCATTGGCGAAACAGGACACTGGTGCACGTGTGCATCCAAAAACTGAATCAAGCAAAAAATGTGAAGTAATAGTAAATTCCTGAAATAACATAATCAGAAAGCTGATTACTTGCTGTCTGTGTGAAGGACAACTAGAGGCAAAATCCGCTGCCCCCCCAAGTCCATTCTAGTACGTCCTCGTCGTGGGGGGCGGGCAACGCAAGTAAGGGGTTGTCCCTCTTGGTGCAACACGGTATTGTCCAACAGGGATCCCTGGAAAGCGGCAAAACTAGAATGGTGAAGACAGTATCCACACTCCACACGAAGTGGCTCAACTGCAAGTAGGAATGAAGAATGCTCCATTTCCTGGAAGAACGAGAGACAGAAACAGTGTTCACTTCATCGGAAGTGGAAATGAGTCTGAAAGGATTTGAAGTCTCCCCACATTTTAAAAAAACAGGACAGGACAAGAGGAGAGAGAATGGAGGAGGAGAAGAAGAAGAAGAAGAAAATAAAAAAGAGAACATAGGAGAGAACAAGATGGCAGAGAGGGGAACGGAGAGGAGAAGAGAAATTAGAGAAAGAATATATGGAAGAAATAGTGTGTCATTTAAAGTGTTGACAGTTTGTTTGTGTACTTGTTTTTATATTTCAATACACTACGTGGTATGCAAATTTTAAGAATATGGAAGGGAAGACATATTAGTGAAGAGAAGGAAGACAGAAGATAGAAGAGGAGAGAGGACAAGGAAAAAGTGAAAGATGACAAGTGGCAACGGGAGAAGAACCAAGTGAAGATCATAGTATTCTTGAGAAGATGAAAGGAGAGCCAAAAATAAGAGAAGGAAGAGCAAAGAGCAGCTTAAGGAACAGTGCAGTGAATGGACGGGAAGGGAAAAGAGAAGAGGAGAGAACATAAATGAAGTCGTCTCACTATACGCCATGCAGGTGCTTGTGGGGACGGGTGGGGCCCAGAGCCAGTCTGGACGCAGAGGCTAGAGGAGGAATCCTCTGCCCCTGTCTGGGATAGAACCCCCTGGTCGTCCAGTCCGTAACAAAGTCACAAAAGTGACTGAGTTACCCCCTGGGTCATGAGGAAAGACCATAGGAGTGCGAAATAGAAGGAGACAACGGACAACACATGAAGAAAGCAATGAAGTCTTAATAAGAGAGAAGTGAAGAAATGAGAAGAGAAGATGCAGGTGGACTCAAGGCAGAACAAGGGAACAGGGATGAGAAAGGAGGAGGAAAGGAGAGGAATGGTGAGACAAAAGAGGAGGGAGAAGAAAGAAGAGGGCAGGGATAGGATAGGATTGGATAGGATACGGCAGCAAAAGAGGTAGCAGAGGTGTGAACATAAGGCAAGGGATCTCATAGAAGAGAAGAGAAGAGAAGAGAAGAGAAGAGAAGAGAATACAGGACGCATAACAGAGGTGACTGCAGAGATGGCAGAAGACGGACTGCAACAGAAGACGGAGAAGGACACGAGAGGAGACGTGAAAAGACAGAATAATACATAGATGCTGCAGAGAGGATGTGATAGAAGCAGAGAGACAAGTGGAGAGATGACAGAATAGGAGAGAACACAAGAAATTTGTCGACAATACTGAAGACAGAACGTGTTAGCAGACTGTATTATGTGTGTCAGGCGTGGTGTGTGTTTGTGTTCATGTCTCATGCTTCAACACTCCCATAACTTAATCATGCAACAGAATATTTGCTGAGTGGCAATGTTCAAAATTTCCCTGTCATGTTAATTTTGCCCATGCCCTCCTCCTAAGTCAAGTCATGGCATTCAGCTCACAATGTTCTCTTGAGTACCTTGTTAGGAGACACCGCACGCGGGCATTGTTTATTGACCGCTTCAGGGAAAGGGTTCATCGGGTATATCTCCCACTTGGCTGACCCTCAAGAACAACTCGTTGCTTCGGTAGGACCACTTAGAACTTTGAGAATGTTCTCAATCTCATTTCCGAGATGTCGCGTGGCATGCCAACTCAGGCAAGTCCTGTACATTCATTACCTTCCGTTAAATACGAGATATCCGGCAAATCGAACGCAGGTAACAAGGGCAGCTACAAATTTATTTTGCCCTCCACACCACAGCTGGCATCTAAATCTTAGCAATTTCTCATCCACTATCATAAATGTGACCAAAATTAGGTCCATCAATTGCAGATACAAGATATTAGGAATAGCCCGAACGATTTCGCTTACCGCAGAGTGAAACCGAACAGTCAGGGACATTATGGGAGGCATTACACAATGGGAAGCACATGCCTCCACAGACATCGCTAGTGCCGGACTACATTTAATTTCACTCTTACGTGCAAAACTTCTCAATGAGATTTCTGGTCTGACAAGTTGTGTATTGTATCAAGTACTGCGATTTGTAGCGTTGATGGTAGTGATTGTGGGTGTGTAGTTATGGTTGAGTAATGATGATTAGTGCTCTTGTAGATATTAGATGCTTGTTTTGTTTGTGATGTAGACTGATATTAGTTGGTAGCCAGTTGCACAGTAGGTAGATTGCGTCTGCGACCAGAAATTTCATTGCCATATTATTTCCCGTGACAGGCAGTATTCAATTAACTACCGTGGGGTACAGCTTAGCTGCATACACATGTTCCATTCTATTAATAGAAGTTACTACTCAAACGAGTATATGAGTTGCTATTCGGGCCAATTAAATGACCTGACACTTGTCACATGGCTAGAGAAAACATATTTTAGAAGGATGTGTAGATGGAACCCATCTGTAAAAATCATTAATCAGTCGTAAAGAACAACTTCCTGAACCCTCATACCTGAGACAGCATTCTTGTGGTCCCTCAATACGTTAGCATGTTTGCTATGCAGTGCCAGCTGCACATATTGTTCGCTCTTACCAGAGTCGTTTTGATGAAAGTGGAAGTAAAGGAATCTTGATATTCAAGCGATGTCTTCACACTTCTTCTGCCTTTGAGATCCCCACTATCCGTACCATGACTCGAGATTTTTCCGACCACTTCCCTGGGGTCTTCCCGAATACTCTCCCAGAAAGTGGCTAGACAGGAGCGCGTCACATTCCTGATACAAATCATGAACATCTGCGTCAATGTGGTGAGAATGAAAGCTTTCCTCACTGTTGCATACCACTTATTTGCCTTAGTAGGGTCCAAGCATAGGCCTCACTTCTTCAATTACTCAGTAAGACCATATTAGCACAATGTGGCATACTGTGTCATCTACCGCTTTCACTCACGCATCGCAAAAGATCACAGTCCCATTCATCACTGTCTGTCTGGGTGTGTGTCAGGGTATTAAGTGCCTTGGGATCATGTACTTAGAGTGTGATGGATGCCACGAACACAGCGAAACAAATACAGGACATAAGAAAAAATTAAGACACAGAATATGAAATTGTTAGTTTCAAGAAGCATCAGCACTGAGGAATGAACAACAGAAGCCAAAGCAGGAGGAGGAGGAGAAAAAGAAGATAAGAAGGAAAAGAAGAGGAAGAAAAAGAAAGAAAGAAAGGAAATGAAGGAAGAAGTGAAGAAGTACTGCGACACTTACCGCTGAGTTTCAACTGCAGATCTGAAGTGTTTCCTCCTTCTCTTTTGCAGTACCTTCCGTGAGATTTGTGTCAATAGCGGCAGGAAGAAGATCACTGGAAGCAGAAGAAGATATAAACTTATCGTGTGACTGTGATTGCGTGTGGTTCTCAGGTGCCTAGTGGTTCTATTCCTAACAAGCGTTCGAATCTTTCATTTACAGATGGGTGTTACGGAGGAGACTGGGGATAACCACAAAAAAAAACAGTCAGACTCCTATCCTTTCGGCCAAATGCTGGAATGTATCAACACAAATAAAATTCTCTTAATCACAGCATTTTGTTTTGTACAATGATAATGATGAGGAAGAAAGTGTGGGACTAGAATGGAATAAAATCAAACAATCAATCACACAATCTGCAACTGACAATATAGGAATAGAGAAACAAGGAAGAAATGCAGATTGGTTTGGCAATGATTGTCTTAGGTTTGTGGAAAATAAAAATGAAGCTAGAAAAATAAAGTTACAACATGAAACAAGATCAAAATGTGAAATATATAATAACTACAGAAGGGAAGTCAATACAAAATGTAGGAAGAAGAAAAGAGAAATTATTAATGAACAATTACAAACAATACAAGAAGTCAATTCTCAAAATTAAAATAGAAAATTTTGTAGGTAAACTTTAATTATAAAAAAATTGCAATAAACCAAAACTCAATGCATGTAAGGATAAGCAAGGTAAAATAATAGGAGATGAAAAAGAAATTTTAGATAGATGGACTGAGTATTTTGAAGAGCTCTTAAATAAATAATAGAGATAGTAAATATTTAACAGCTCAGCCCTTTGTTGAATGTCCCATCATGAATTAAGTGAAAGAAGGAATGAATAATATAATTGAAAAATAACAAGGCTCCGGGTGAGGACTCTATTACTGCAGAATTAATAAAACAAGAAAGCCAAGTTCTGTTAGGAAGAATACATAAGTAAATACATAAATATTATATGGGAAAAAGAAAGAATGCCATCAGAATGGAAAAAAGGTCTTACATGTCTGATTTTTAAAAAAGGAGGTAAAATGCAATGTAGTAATTACAAAGGGATTACCCATTTAAATGTAATATATAAAATCTTCACAAATATTATACTCAAAAGACTTAATGTATATATTGAAGAGATAATAGGCGATTACCAATGTGGATTCAGACTTAACAGCAGTAACCCTGAGCAAATATTTGTAATGAGACAGACAACGGAAAAGTGTTATGAATATAATACGAATTTACACATTCTATTTATTGTTATTAGACAAGCTTTTCATAGAATATATATAAATCAATTGTTTACAGCCTTAGAGCATGATGGTATAATAAGAAAAGATAATAAGACTAATAAGAATGACTTTACAGGGTAACACATAAAAAGTTAAGATAAGCAATAAAAGTAGTAGATCCTTTAATACAATGGTAAGAGTAAGACAGGAGGATGCACTATCAGCAACACTATTTAATATAGCACTAAATAAAGTCTTAGAAGGAACTGTTGAGAAAGGAAATATTGTATACAAATATGTGCCTATGTTGATGACATTGTGCTAACTGCAAGAAATATCCCAGGACTGTAAAAAAGAGTAATTGCATTAGAGGACGAAGGAAAGAAAATGGGATTAGAAATAAATGAAGAGAAAACTAAATATTTGAAATTGTTCACATTATTAGCAGGAAGAGATCTTGAAAATATTGCAATAGGTGATTTTAATATTTAAGGCTTGAAAAGTTTACATATGTGGGTTCAGTAATAAATAACAATGATAAATTGAAGGAAGACATAAGTAATAAAATAATGTTAGCAAACTGTGCATATTATGCACATATTAAAATTTTGAGATCTAAACTTCAGTCAAGAAAAACAAAAATGAAAATGTATAAAACACTAATAAGACCTATCTTGAGCTATGGGTCAGAAACTTGGACAATGGCGGCTGATGGAATGAATGCCCTTAGAACATTTGAAGGAAAAAGTATTAGGAAAATTTCTGGAATCACAAAGGAAAGAGAAAACTGGAGAATAAGAACGAATAAGGTGATAGAGTATATATTAGAAAGTGAAGTTATTGTAAAAGTTATAAAATCATTGAGACTGAGATGGTAAGGACACAGTGTAAGAATGGCCAAGGAACGAATGGCAAAAAATATAATGTTAACTAATATGGTGGGGTAAGGAAGAGAGGCAGGCCATGTAAAAAGTGGAAAGATGAAATAGATTTGAAAATTATGGGAATTAAAAACTGGCACACTGTAGCTAAGGATCGTCGGGCCTGGGGATGAATTGTGAAGGAAGCCAAAGTTCATAGTGGACTGTAGAGCTTGAGAAGAAGAAATCAAATTCTCTTATCACTGTAACATATCATCAATCGGTTAGAGAGGGATGAGATTAGATTAATATTATGTCACCACGATAATTCAATAATCCAGAGGGGGGTGGGGTGGGGCTGGATTAGGGTGACTGATTTTCCTCAAAATTTATGGCAGATCTGTTGTAGGTAGCAGCAATGGCGGCAGCAGCATCAGCGGGGGAGCAAAAAGTGGCTGCAACACAAGCACCACCAGCGTGGGAGAACACGTGGCTGCAAAACAAGCACCACCAGCGAGGGAAAACAAGTGGCTACAAAACAAGCACCACCAGCGTGGGAAAACAAGTGGCTGCACCAGAAGCACCACCAGCGAGGGAGAACAAGTGGCTACAAAACAAGCACCACCAGCGTGGGAGAACAAGTGGCTGCACCAGAAGCACCACCAGCGGGGGAGAACACGTGGCTGCAAAACAAGCACCACCAGCGTGGGAAAACAAGTGGCTGCACCAGAAGCACCACCAGCGTGGGAAACAAGTGGCTGCACCAGAAGCACCACCAGCGAGGGAGAACAAGTGGCTGCACCAGAAGCAACACCAGCGAGGGTGAACAAGTGGCTACAAAACAAGCACCACCAGCGGGGGTGAACAAGTGGCTGCAACACAAGCACCACCAACGTGGGAGAACACGTGGATGCAATAGCATCACCACCAGCGAGGGAGAACAAGTGGCTGCAACAGGAGCACCACCAGCGGGGGAGCACTACTGCCTGCAGCATACGTTCAACCTGCGGAGGTGCACAAGTGGCAGCAGAAGCAGAAGAAGATGTAGTACAAGAAGGAAAAGAGGAGGAAGAAGATTTTAAGAAGGAAAAGGGAGTGGATGAAAAAGAGGAAGAAGAAGGAAAAGTAGACGAGGGAGAAATTAAGAAGTACTCGACTCTTACAGATGTGTTTCAACCGTACATCTCAAGTGTTCCGCGGTCATCTTATGCAGTACTTTCTGTGAGATTTGTGCGAGAGTGGCGGGATGAAGATCACTGGAAGCAGAAGAAGAAACAAACTTGTTCAGTGACTGTGATTGCGTGTGTTTCTCATGTTCCTAATGATCATATTCTTAACAAGCAATTGAATCTTTCATTTACAGGTCGGTGCTATGGGGTAGACTGGTGACAACCACATAAATCGGATAATCAGGGAAGCCATTGAGATTGAATTACATCCCGATAACTTCAACAGGGAAGACGGACATCTCCTGAACCGGTCATGGAAGCCCCTCATTCACACACTTCGAGGACTGCGGAAGCATTCCATAGAGATCCGCATTCCCCCCAGAAACGTTGGTAAACATCTACCATACTACAGGGCGCAACAACACAGAAGACAGATATCGTGATAAAACAGTCAGGCTCGTATGCTTTTGGCCAAATATTGGAATATATCAACAGAAATCAATAGGATAGAGAGGGAAGAGAGTAGATCAATATTGTAACTATGCGAATTGAATAATCCAAGGTAGGGATTAGGCTGACTGATGTTCCTCAAAAAATTAGGGTAGATATTTTGAAGGTATATGAAGTTTGGCTCTTCTTCATTTATATTTATATTTATCATAGACCTATGTGAATGGATGCTCTGCCTTAGCCGCCAGCTTTCAAAGTACAGAGCTTTGGATTACGACACAGCTACAAATCCACGGCGACATTCCAGAATGCGTGTCAGTTAAAAGAACATACCACTGTTCCTAAATTTCTGAGCCTCGTCCATAATGATCGTGGAAGCAGTCAACAAGCGACAGTCTAGGCACTCTTGTATAAGATGCGGGCACATTACATTGTATACGTTCCGAGGAAGCTTGTCACGATTTCAAACAGGACAACGTGACACTGAGCTTAGTACTTGTTGATATCTATTGAAGTGTTTATATAATGTAGCAGAGTACAGGATGTTATGACATTGAGCTGTTAACAGCTCCCGGTATGTTTAAGCAATGAAAACTATGTGTAAAAACACAACTGGCAACACACACGTACAGATTAACAGGTCACATATAATATATCTGCACTAAAAAACTATAATACCAAATAATACAACTCACTTCATGTGCTTGGTGGTTCCTCCTCCTTCTTCATTCTGTCTGTATGTCTTGCATGCATGATGCATGGCCGGCAAACTCTAACTAACACCAAAAGATCTGTAAATTTACGTGTGTCCATTGCCAGCGATTGCAGTCCCAACGTCTCAAAAAAAGAGCAGGTCCCGTCCGCACAGTCCTCTCAGTACACAGACGTGGGTCTAGTATTGGCTCCTTCGTTTTGAGGACATCTGAAACTAAGACAGCGTAACCTTAGAGAATGGAAAATAAAAAAGCATCATGTTTTAGCAAAATCTGCTGCTCGTTTCTATATGTTAGTTAAATCATGGGGTGGAGGAATGTATAAACTGATCATGGTCTTGAGATATCTGATCTTGAAAATGAGTGTAACTGGAATGAATATGTTGATGAGAATCAGTAATCAGTTTACAACATTTTTCTGATCCTGAAAACTGAGACAACATTTTTGAAGCCATCATTTCCTTAGCTTGCTATGTACTGCAATGCCTTTTATACATATATCAGTCTTATCACACGTACGTTACAGAAATTGGAAGCAAAACAATTTTAAAACTAAATTAGATATATTTGTACTTCTGGCTTTGAAATACCAAGAATTTGCCTTCTTTTTCCTTGTATAACCACTGATCCTTAGAATTTTGCTAGATGTCAGGCTAAGGACATTCTTTCTCAAAACGCTATTCTGAGCCAGATGAGTCCAATCCACGCCCTCATCTCACACTTCCGTAACCCATTTTAATATCCTTCTACCAACTTCTAGGTCTCCAAAGTTATTTTCTTCAGTTTTATCAACCAAGATTTTGTATGCATTTCTCATCTCTTTCATGCACGCCATTTCAGTTCTACTTCGTTTGAAATGCATCACAATCAAATGCTATTTCATTTTTTTATTGGCTGTTATGAAAGGTTTAGATTATAATATTATCAATTCGTCTTAAATTAATTTTGCCGGGCTTCTAATTGAGTAAATTCTAGCTGTAAGCCCACCATGTTACTTGAAATGACGTTTTAAGCGTTACATGTTAGTCCCAATATCAGACTCATTACAGAAACAGACGTATTATTGGCGAGGGATAGTTTCATGTCAAAAGACTGCTTGTTTAGATATAGGAACACAATCAAGAGAGAACTGTTATTGAAACTATAAGAAACTGTAGAGCTCATTAAGTAAAATTATCTAACTACAGTCAACTTTTCTTCGTGCTTAATTAATTTCGCGCCATAATTTTAATAGCAGTTTTAGAAAACTGTTTTCACTGCTCATACAGGGATTAATACGAGTGGGCTAACTCCCGCAAAGTGTGCTTATAAGATACGAAAATTAGATAGAAATGGTACCGCAGATAAAGGACTTCAAAGAGGATTACAGTTAAATAAAAACTGAGAGTGAAGGAATTAAAGAGTGTACAGAAAATAGAATGAAAACTCAAGATCCATTAAATTGTAATGCAATACTCGGAGGAAGTGGAGTGGGCGATAAATGGCACTGAAGTGAAGCCTGAGATGTCTTCTATAGACTGTTTATTTCAAATTAATATGGAAGTACGTTCTTTGTTAGTTTATGCATTTAACTTAATCTTACTGAACAGTCGCATCACTGTTACCTTGCAGGCTCGAACTTGAATATTTCTTGCGACTGAAACACGTATATCTAATCACGAGATTAGATCGTTTGGTGACATTTCCTAGTTAACTGTCGGACTCTTACTTCTTGAGCACGAGGGGTGTAAAAACTGTTACGAAAAGGAACAGTAGGTATTCTAACTCAGATTCTATTAATTACAAATGAAATACTGGTAAAAGCCTCTAATATTAATCACTGACAAACAGTCCGGCTAATTAACTAACAACCTTAGAGTCGTTCAGAGTAACAAGAAATTTGCAATTTTGTATGGAACCCTAAGGATCATTATCATGTCCACAGGAGCTAGCCACCTAACCCTAATCTGCACTAAATGACTCCAGTGTACACCCCCACATTTTATTTCTTTAAAATCCATGTTTATATTATTTTCCCATACAGAGCTAGCGCTTTCAGGTTTTCTTGCTAAAATGTCGTGTTAGTTTCTTATCTCCCTCGTGCGTTCTACATGTTCCACCCATCGTATCTTCCTTGACTTAGTCGTCCCAACAAGAATTTGGTGACGAGCACAAATTATGAAACCCTTTATTAAAAACTGTCCTCATCTTTATGATCTTTCCCCCCCTTTATGCCAAAATACTCAATTCCGCAGCCTTTCAGATAGGCTTAATCCCAGTGCTCCCCCACTAGCCGCCTGAAGAGAGTGCTTTAGCCAGAATGGTCCGTAAATCTCATAAGATTCGAACCGAATACCTCTCGAACAGAATCCAGAAATAAATCTTTATTACATCTCATGGATCCATACGTGGAATAGATGGCGATAAAATTTAGTGTTAAAATCGACGTTTTATGTCCCAAAAAATAACAGCAAAGTAAGAATGCATTGATTCTTTCTGAAAATGTGTTCGCCAAAAATTACAATTAATTTGCCTGGCCACTCCTCTGCATCCTTCCGCCACGGGCCAACCGCAGAAAATGCGAGAGGGCATTAGCGATGTTCTACGAAGCAGATTTAGGAAAAATACGTCACAGCACAAAAATTGAGTTACAAGAACCGAGAGCTCTTTAGATTTGGTTTTATGTATTAATAAATCTCATCAACTAGCGACGGCGAGCATTCTTATTACAATATTCGTTTAAATTATTCGCATGTATGTAGAAGATGTTTGTGAGCAAATTTAATAATCTGGGCGACCTCAGTGCCATATTTTATATAACTTTACTACTACGAATGATTGGATTTGGAATTCTGCGTTCCTTCCCCTCATTCCGCGTCTCTTTTGCTTTAAATCTCCTCTCTTCTTTTTCTCCCTGTGAAACGGTTTCACGAGAACATGGGAGGCCATGATCTATAACAGAAGACACTGCTTCTTTGATGTTTTCACAAAGGCTGGCTTCAGCTTGTGGGACAGCATTTGAGATACTGCTAGATCCTTTGTTGCAAGGGATGAACCAAGCCGAATGTTAACAAAATTCTTTAGTCGAGTTACAAAAAAAGTTATCGCTAGTAACAAACACGTGTTTTAATAGTTTGCACTCCTTGAATCTGTTATATTGCTTTTTTATTCTGCAGAAATTCCCTGAATGCGTAATTAATTTTCTGTGAATTACTTTACTCATACACGTAATATGAACAACTCCACATGCGCCTAACATTAGCTTGGATGTACTTTCCCTATCGAGTTTAATAATCTGCTGTTTGGTCAGGGCTACCACACACCTCGTGGGGCGGTGATAGGTGTGGGTGGATCAGTGGTGGATTGATGATTAGATGAGAAAAGCAAAAGTGAGAAATACCTGACAGTAACTAAGTCGCTTGAAGTCACTCGAGATTTAACTTGCGTGTCCACGGTGAAAACTTAGATTATATCGAGACGTACAATAGCACGATTCCTGAATGTTGGAGCGAATGTGAAAGGAGACGGTCGTAGCCTAATTTAAGGTGTTATCACTGCAATTGCCAATATGAACTGAGGCAAATCACGAAAGATCTCTATCAAGTTTGTCGAGTTAAAGGTTAATATTTTCAACCAGGACTTCCCAAATAGGAAGCAGGAGTCCCAGGGTGTGGACTGCGACATTCAAGGTCAGATCAGTTGTGACTGTCACTAATTTTATGTATGATTACGGCATCACGATTTTCAAATTTTTCCCCTTAAGAAAGCGTAAAGTGATAATTTCTCTTGCTGGTAAACCAACTCAATCCGGTATAATACGCGAATCATTGCCCATGCTTGCAAACCATTAGAATGCGAAACACTGGTGGAGGAGACTACACATGCGTGCAGTCAGAATCTATTTGAAATCCGCCACAAGAAAACACTACATAAATGTACGCATAGTGTATTTGCATTTATTTATTTCGTGACTGCATGAAACTCATACCTTGAACGAATCATTTTCTACAAGCCCCGATAGCTCAGTAAAGAGATAGCTACGTGCTGGGGGTACAATTTCCGTCAGTCATTATGAAGCTTTTCACCACCGCGTCAGGAAACACTCTGGGGCTAGCACAGCCTTGTATACAATTTGTACTGGGGGGGCTCTTCTCCTGAGGTAAAGCGGCCTCAACCCTGAAGCTGGTCATTCACCTCAATCCGATGCTGGGGTTAAGAATGAAAGTCTTCACTGCGTAGTGATTACTAAAGCACAGAGACTTCCTTTATGTATTATGTTTAACACCCAACAAGAGACCATCTATTTATATCTACTTGCTTAATGTGTGATCTGGTTCTGTTCTGCGAAATTTCATTTGATAGTGTCTGAGCTGTACTGAAGATTCCACTGTGTGAATGAAAGGTTAGCACTGTAATGGAAACTGAATGCATGGTAATGCGTGAGTTAGCCGTTTGATGTAATGCGAATCAGACAAGACCTTACCTTGTAATTATTCGAGACCCAGACAGATGCACAGACCAGAGAAATGGAAACCACGTCAATACTGCTGCAGCTTCCAGTAAGTGAGACCTGGTTTCGAGGCTCAGAGTGACTGCTGCTGCTGCTACTGAGCTCTTCTGAGCATTCTCAGTGCACAGAAAATATATATCCAACATCCGTGTAGACTATTCTGACTCTTGCCCAAGCACTCGTATACCAAGAAATCGGAAAGCGCTGTGCACTCCTAACTTCAGCTGCTTTCCCGTGAGGAAAAAAACCTGCAGTTTCTATTTGAACGCCGGTCTGGGGCGAGGGTCTCGATCGCTCGGGCACTGGGACCGTGGGTTCGAATCCCACCCAGTCATAGATGTTTGTTCCGCGTCTCTCTGTATTGCGCTGTTCTGCATGGGTACATGTTTTGCGACAGGCTGATCAAGGACTGGAGAGGCACGTCAATAATATCTACTCGCATAAGTTAGATGGCCTCGAGAGTCGGTCCAACAAGGATGTGAACAATGACTGATCCCTCGGATAATAGACCAGTTGTTGTCCAGTCCATAGCCCGTCGAAATAAAACCTACGCTCACGCCACCTGCACAAACATGAAACATGGCTGAAATAAACGAAAATCAAACCAAATTACGTGTGCAAAACAGCTGGTACAACACCACTGGGGTTTTTACTTTTTTTTTAGGACAATGAGGCTCCCTGAAACAGGCGTCACTGTGATCCTCCGAAAGCAAATCTGTACCGGCACGTCTTTTAGTTGAGCATTTGCGCCACCTACGTAATATCAAGGACACTTTCGGTAAAAGTGAGATACGTGGTTATCACAAGGAAAGTTTATTTTGAGTAAGCATTAGTATGAGATAAATCATTTGGGTAAAACGTTACTGACAAGAGAGCATGATGGGGCAGGGGGAATGTCGTGGCAATCAAATATTTCTACCGGTATGTGAGAACATGTACCACAGGATTAACGATTCCCTTAATTCCCGTCCATTACTTCCTCAATATTTATCGGCTCCCTAGCTTAAGGCAGCAGCAATGCGCTCGTTCGCACGGAAAACATCTGACAGCCGCTGCGTTCTGATTGGCAGAGAATAAAAATCATCGTAATAACTTTTCTCATGCCATAATTCTTGGATTTCTAGATGTCTCATTTCACTCAACGAATATCTGATGTCCACAAACAAGTCATTACGTTCATTAAGGTTATGTTGTCTTCATGTATAATTTATCTACTGTATGTAATGGGCGTATTTGTAACCACTGATTACGCGAACCCTTGCATGCGTATATATTATATCGTGTGCGTAACATGGCGAAAGCAGGTAACTCCCCCCCACTGGAACATCGTTCTCCGTCCAGATAACCCAAATTTAATTGTGAATATTATTACAGTTCTCGACATACCTCAAAATTAACATAAAACGTAAGATGGATAAATAACGAGGAACGATAAGAAAGAAACCATTTTAAGAAGGCGACTTCAAGGTTTTTCCCACAAGATCATGAGAGTAAGAGGTGCAAAATTCATATTCTACGCCCCAGCCCCTAGAAACGTCCCTAGGCTAGTGAGAAGCTTTTATTGTGGGCTCAACAGGTGGAAACCTACAACAGGTGGGTGACATCTTGTTAACAGACTTTACCTCTTGTGTTGTGCTTTACAGAACATGAACTTTTTTTTAGCCCGTCGCCTCTGATACTTATGACATCACGGATGGATACGTTATAGAACACCGAAGATCCATTATCGTGTTCACGTGAGCCGGCCACTGGACCCTGCCTATTTCAAAGTCCATTTTTAATATTGTTCCTTCACCAAAGCTCAGGGTTCCCAATTGGTCTCTCCCGTCTTTGTTCTTCGACTAAAATTTGTATGCATTTCTTAAATCCTTCCTGCGAGCAAACTGGTTCTAAGTGGTTTGTCTTGGGTCTTGCATGCTGAGAAAGTACATTATTTATTTCCATATTTATCCCCATCCAAAATTCTTAACTGACGTCCTGACCTACAATGATTCGAGGTTCGAGTCCGTAGCAAACAAGTTCGTCAGACGTCTCGAAATTTCGTACGAAAGGAGCTCCAACTGCGATAGTTTTTTTTTCTACAAACACGGATGTAGTAAGGGCGGGAGGAAAGTCAGAAAAGAGATGTTCTTTCTAAGACGTCCTCAAGGATTAATAAGGTTTTATACAGGCACAAAAGAACTATAAGATGTGCACCAAATTTTTTTGTCGAAAAATGACAATACTCAAAATAAAATAATTTGGTAGGAACTGAGATTTTTATGCAGCAAGTATGAATACAGATTTTCTTCTGGTTCGCTGAATCGTGCAGTCCGGAATAAATTTATCGACGTTTCAGAAGTGCCCGTCTACCAGACAATTAGTTAACTTGGTCAGGAACGGGTAGTATTTGATAGTCGCTTCCGGACACTTGGCTGCCTACATTCGTATGTTCCTCCGGATAAAACGTAAACTAAAGCTGTCCCACTTTACGACATGTTGGCACTTGGGGGAGGGGGAGGTACAGCTCCTACTCATTCTTACCTCAGCACTAGATAGGGGCGGGTGGTCAGCGTCACGCCCCGGCCACGCTTTAGCCTCATCTTCGTGAAAACATCAAATCTTACTTATAATCCGGGAGTTATTCGTAACAACTGTTATTCGGAAAAGTATTAATTTCATGTGTGTTTATCTGCAGTGAAATTCTTACATGGTTTGATTGTAAGGGAAATAAATTAATACTGTCGAGTGAGAGTTGACGTTTAATGTTTCATTTGCCTCACTACACAGTTGTATGTCGATCTGGCTGCTGCTACTTCTGTAAAATACTGTACACTAATCCCACATAAGCAGCTACGATAATTATCACCATGGCAACATTTATATTGTCGATTTATAAAGGGAATTTTGTAATGAGGTGTTCTGGCTGCTATACTGACATAAGGAGCGTCTTCTCAGTTCTCCACACTGAACGCACAGAGCTTTAAAGATTGGCTTTTGCGTATATTTCGCCACAGTTTTTGGTGAGCATACTAAATTTATAATTTCACAAATCAGTTATTACACATTCTTGGGAGAGTGGTGTTGTCGGGGGTTGCGACAGATACTTGTTTGGTTGTATATCAACGTTTCGGAAGAACGTACTGTCTCCATCTTTAGGTCTGAATTTTGGAGATTTATTAGGTTGGATTATATTAGTCATGTCAGAGACACTGGGCAGTCAATGGTAAGGACAGCGATTGTGACTAAGAAATAATATTCCTCTGAAACAGGGAACAACAACCAAAAAACACCACAATCTTAATTCGTACCACCATTCAAAAATCCTACAATTAATGCTCGTGTTCTTCATGATCTATCCTATTCTGCCATTTCAGTTTACTGTACCTTAGTTTCTATTCTATTTAATTCCTTGCACATTCAGTATGTTCTCTGTCTGATAATGGACCCATCATAAAGTCTTTCCCAGCTGAGAAAACAAAACTGGCACGAGCGGGGATCGAACCACCTACCCCAATCTGTGAGTAATCAAAGACTGCATTTCAAACTAGATTTTCTTTCACGTATATTATTAACCTTTAATCGCTGAAGTATGCCTGAGTAATAAATTAAGAATTCAATCCGTACCGCAAAGAAAACGCAACACTTCACCATTACAAAGATCAATTAGTTGGCGCTGTTTAAGGAAAAAATCCCAGATTACACTAAAAATCACATGAAACACACAATTATAAAATGCAGAGTTATTGATTGTTAAAGCATGTGGGGCATATACCGTATTTCCTCGACTGTAAGATGCACTTTTTTATAGATTAAAATGTCTGAAATCGGGGTGAGTCTTACATTTGTCGGCGTCTTAAGAATGGAATTGCATTTTTTTCCTCCTGAAAACTCATTATTAAATCAAGGGTGTGTCATACAATCGAGAAAATACAATAGTTACCACTGGGCTGAAAAGTCCTAATAACACGTAAAACATTATGACAAATTAGGAAAAGTAAGAACATCTTAATGTATGCCCTTTCCTTATATTTTTAAGAAAGTGAAGTCGATGCGTTAACGACAATTCTATGGAGAAAGCGACCGCTTTTGAAAACGCGGACGTAATTGGTATTTTAAACGGCAATCAATTTCGCGTGTGGTCGACGTCACAATTACAGTAAATTGATTGATGTTGTATTAATAATTGAAAACGTATCTGACCAACAACACGACAGTAACTGCTATCCAGAACTGAAACCTGAGATGCATGTTTTCAGCAGGGTGTGACCAACACTTCCCTCACTCTTCGTCTAGTGGCACTGAGCCCTTGGTTTTGAACATAATAGAATTCGGAAATACAAAATAATTAACCTTGTCACAGCAATTTAAATACAAACAACGTTTAAGTAACACCTTACCGGAAAAGTTGGATAGCGTCCTTCCCAACACCACCTCCGATGCCTTCTCACTCTTCCCTCGACCCTTGCGACTTAACAACTGGCCTCGTCTTGCCCTTCTCGCCCGTCTCGCAAAGCAAGCAGCAACCGTGGGATATTTAACCGACCACCAGTCCCACCCACATGGGTTCCATTACAACTCTTGGCTATTTCACGTAGACGCACGACGTTCTAGTCTTTGGCGTAACCATAGTATTCAACCCCAATTTGAACCTGTTTTTTCTGTCATATATGCAGAATCATCGTCCTCTCTCAATGCTTGCGCTGCAATGTATTACTCACAAGAAAAACTAACAGAATATTTAAAAAGTGAAGCTTTTACGGAGACTGAAGTTGATGAAAGACTCTCGGGTTACATCAACGTGCTATATAAAAGATAAAACTTGTTACGCACCAGCCCTGAGGATGAGAGCAGAGATTGCTCTCGAAACGTTGGTAGAAGATATGGTTTATTCACCATTCAGCCACCTGACGCGGCTTGTAACCTCATTGAAGATGTGCACCAGGAGGTTATAAGGGGACCAAAACACTGGAAGAATGTTCTGTGTTCGATTCTCGCTGAGAGCGGAAACCAAGCATGAAGTTTGTTTCGAATATCACAGAAACAAAGATCAGAATATACGGAAAATTATCCTGCGTTCAGTTTCCAATGAAATGTTTTTCGTAGCTGCGACAATGAGTACGACAGAAGAAAGGTCAACACAAGAGTTGTCTGTTTGGAAGAGAAGGTCACAGAAACAACCGGCAAAACGCAGAACACTGTCCTGAGTTCGAGTCCTGACGAGGAAGTTTTATAGGAAAGCGTCACTGACTAAAGACTCCATTGGTAGCGAGCAAAAGACACGACGCCAGATGACATGCTTCACATATTTGAGTTCTACTCACACATAAATCCATCACAAGGTCTGGTTGTCATAGTGACGGTTTCGTCGAGTTATGTTCAACTATACAGTCAATTAATTATGCTTCCTGGCAATTTTTGAACCGAACACAATTGTGAATATTTCACCTAATTAGTTTGTTTAATTGAGTGAACATTTTGATTCTTTTATGTAAAAACTGACGCCGATGATAATTTAGCGTTTACATTGTAAATTCGTGCGCTGTATCATGATGTTTCGGGGTTTTCCTCTGTCCAGGCAAATTCCTAACTCATACCCATTCACCATTCGCTATCTTGTCCCACCAGCAAAGATAGCTCTCTTCTGGGAGGTTATAACATATAGTGTGGGAGGTACTGACCGATATTTCAGGTGCTCAGGCAGTACTCTGATGATAAAGGCAGCAAGCACCTCTGAAAATCTACAACATAAAAAAGGGGGAAATTTTGGAATTAAAGAATAGGCAAATATTCGCAAAACACAAAAATATTTGGCAAAAATTTATGCTTTTAAAAGCAGTTTCCAGCACGCATAATGCGTCCACGAACAAATTTGTCTTATGAGAATGAAACAAATACAGCTTAATTGTCCTCATTAAATCAAGGGATTATAGGCGAAACCTGAGAATGTTCTGTAAAAAGTGAAATTTGGTTGTACTCTATTGTTTAAAATTAGTTACCCTAGAGCTGCAGCCTACAGAATATATCTGGCTTATTGAATAAAGCTCTGCATAGTTAAAGCCCTAGCGATAATTAATCCAGTGAATCTAGAAGCTATTATTTTGCTGAGTAAAGTTCATCCGACTTACTTACTTCCTAGCAACAGAATTAGGTAACCATTTAATTACTCCGTACTCAGAGAACTACAAACCCTATGTTATCCTACAAAACAATTTTGCTCTATTGTGATATGGAAGATACCAACCAAGAATTATTAGCCGAATTTAACTGTGAATAAAGGAGGTTCATTACAATTCTCACTTTACATAGATGTTTCATGAATAGTCCCTTTATATTACGTAAAATATAAACAAAACAGAATCAAGACTAGGTCACCACTGCAAAGAATTCACTTAAAATCCCTCCGTACTCATATTTCATTATAATATTCACTCAGCGTTACATTATCTCTGCAACTTGTAAGCCTAAAGCATCATTAAAATTACGTGTAGATGCTGCCTTAACCACTTATAGCCAAGTCATAACAAAAATACCACATACTTCAAGAATAAATAACTCTGCATTTTTTCGTTTGATTCTCAGAATAATCAGCGACTCTTTCCATAAACACCATCAACCGATTGATCTTTGTAGTGGAGAATTGTGTTTTATTGAGATTATCAGTGCGTCGAATATGAAAATGATTCATTGTTCTGGCTTCGAAGGAGGGTGGCCCACAGTAAAATACTCCAAATTGTGAATTCAATTGTGATGCTCTGCGTCTGTTTGCTAGTGTTGTATCCCGAAGGATGTTAAAGGGATACAGGAGCGTAGACCGAGATGAAGTATGTTGACTAGGTGCGTTAGACCAGTGGTATTCAATTTGGGGTACGCGAAGACATCTTAGCGGGTACGTGAAATTTATAAAAAAAATATTTTATGATAAACACTGAATAATCAGTAATGTAATTTATTTAATTTATTTTAGATGTAGATTATATACTATGTATAACTTGAATTATACACCAACAAATTTGGGGGTACAAAGTTGAAGAGAAATTATATCTGGGGGTACGCGAACAAAAAAGGTTGAATACCACTGCGTTAGACACTTAAGAATTTATATTCAAGTCCAGTTGTAGCAACGCAGTAGATATGTTGATGAAACGTTACACTATTTCGTCATATCTCCGGTGTAGTCAGCAGACGTCCTTCAAGGGCAGTTATTTATAAACGGGTCGAAAATGTGTCATGTGAAAATTTCGTGTGCTACTGTAGCGTCGGGTTAAAGAGACTCGTCAGATGAGGTCGTTCTTAGGTTGGCACTATTTAGAGATGCGTGCGGTGTTTTTTTTATGTTAATGACCTTATCGGATTTACAGATCAATTTTCTAATAGTGTGGCCCATAGTTCACTAATTCTTACAGTTTCGTTCATAAGAAATACAAGTAGCAATTTGTAATAATAAGTACAAGTGTTGAACAACGTATACATAGTTGTACACAGTTGCAAATGCAGAAACTTCAAATTTCTTTTAAAAAAGGCGTTTTACTGTCGGACGGGTATAAGTTTTTATTTATTTAGTGTTCTGTCTGAGGACAGGTCCATATGAACAGGATCCTTCCATCCTTTTCTCGGACTGGGACCTGTTCATATACGTTCTTGGCAGATGATCCAGAAGTGGTTTGCCATTGCCTTCTTCTGTGTGTGAATGGAGTAATTGTTGGGATGCCACGGAGGAAAACTCCGTGTTGCCTAGACCACGGCCTTGCCCAACACAAGTTATAAATTCGGGCACCGCCGGGAATCGAACCCGAGACCCCAGGATTACAAGGCCAGCGTTCTAACCTCTAGACCACCTCATCTTATTATTATTTAGTGTTCTGTCTGACGACAGGTCCATATGAACAGGATTCTTCCATCCTTTTCTCGGACTGGGACCTGTTCATATACGTTCTTGGCAGATGATCCAGAAGTGGTTTGCCATTGCCTTCTTCTGTGTGTGAATGGAGTAATTGTTGGGATGCCACGGAGAAACCGGGGAAGCCCCCGGAGGAAAACTCCGTGTTGCCTAGACCACGGCCTTGCCCAACACAAGTTATAAATTCGGGCACCGCCGGGAATCGAACCCGAGACCCCAGGCCAGCGTTCTAACCGCTAGACCACCGTGGCTGCCTGGTATAAGTTTAAATAGCTTTTAGCCGTAATAAATGCTGTCTTTTGACCGGAGGTTTCTACATGTAATAAATCCTATTATGATTGTTATGAATGAAAAGGTTTAAGGTCTAATTATACTTTTCTTTGTTATCCGTTGCTGCGAGATTATATTTTGCATTTATCTCAAGTCTCCTGAAAACATTTTAAAGTAAAAGCTATATATTTTAATTTAAAATATTCTGTTTGAAAACGCAAGCCTGCCCATCCCGCATTGTTTCACCATAGGGATGATAAGTTGAGGTGATGATACATACATACAATGAGCTCGGAACGTCGTTCACATTAATGGGTTCTGTCATGTCAAACAATTTGGAGAGTGTGCCTACACGACGACTACAGACCTACCGTTCCCAAAAATACTCTTGAAATGTGGACTAACAGTAAACGTATAATAAACAGACAGAAGATTATCGTACCGCACGATAAGCTCTATTTTGCGTCACGTCGGTTCTTAGTTTACGCCGGACTCACGTCAAAGTTTATTAAATGAATCCGCCGTTAAGATCTACCACGACTTCTGCTCTGTGCATTTGTCGGTGTGTGACCAGTACTTAACCAATTACAACGGGAACAAATTAATTGAAGAATTTCTGCAATGTTATAGATTTGCAGCAATAATTTCCTGTCTGCAATGAATGAATTGAAGACAAATTCGGCATGGTAAATTTAAAATCAAAGACGACAGAATTTTATCAATAATGCGAATTTTGATAAATGCTGTAACCAGAGATTATTTGTTTGTGATTCCTATCAATTAGGACTAACCACAGAACAGTTAATTATAAATATATTTTAATTTTTGGTTCCGAAACAGCGTGTGTTAATTCCGCGGTCTGTTGAAGAGCTTCTGATTGGATTAACGGGGCTTGGAAGATTTGACACGAACACTTAGGGGGGGGGGGGGGGGGGGGGAGAGAAAACCACGTAACGGGTGGCTTCACACGAAACATAATTAAGAGGGAGGAAGACCGAATCGATGTGATATTACGGCAAAGGTTTCTTTTAAGCACAATTAGACTTTCAATTGGAACAAAACTTTCGCATCCCACAACTACTTGTCCAATCGCTGGAATTTTGGAATGAACCGCTTCACACTTTTATATCCAAGGAGTATATTTGGTATAATTTACCCTATTTAAGACTTGCAGTTAGCGCCGCTCTTTAGGTGTCGTGTGTTACCTGTCGGGAATCAGATCTGTGAATGCCGCGTGACAGACGGCTGCATTTGAAGTCCAGATGTGTAAAGGAGGTCCATATTTGCTATTTCAGTAGAAAATGGCCCGTTGTGCCGAAGATGCGGCTATCATGTTCCTCCGAAACGTCGGCTTGTCTGCATAGAAGTCAGCAAACCAGCAGCTATCTTTCTGCTGAATCTCTTTATTTCTGTCTGTGTAGTCGTACGTCGATCCGCCAACCTCAGGTGGATGGTAAAGTGTTTGTGCAATTATAAAAAGCTAGATTGCTTTATCTTATACAAATTAGGCTATATTTCGTTCTTGCAATCGGCTGCAACTCATTAAGTTTCTCTTCTACGTGTTTATTCTTTGTATGTGTACAGTCAGGGCAGATAAGAATGGAGTGGAGAATACTCGTAAAATGTAGAACTGAATATGTAGGCAGTGTTAAGACAAAACCGTAATGGAATGAACTCATTTCATGTTAATTAATAATTACCTACGTTAAATGGCGTGAAGTAACACCGTTCTTATATTACTGTACTCCGAAGAGTACCCCTTTTCTATCTCGTTCTTCGATTTGCAAAGTTATGAAAAACTTTCGACATAGTACTGACACGTGTTACTAGGATATCATGGAGATAAAAAAACTTGCCCAATGATGACGGTCTTGTGGGATGTTTCGCCGTGCAGTCTCGTGAAACTGATCGACGTTTCAGAAGTTTTTACTGCTTTCATTATCATGGCGCGGTGATGAACACTGCAACAAACCTATTGGTTCCGTAGAATCAGATGAATTTATTTACTGTGTGGCGACTTCTACGTTCGATTCTGCGCTGTGGGGCAAAGTAACGTAATTCTATCAGTACTTGAAGTTACTTACCGTTCCTTAAAGTTATAGTAGTGTTAATACAAAAAGTTCTGTCGTTTGTTTGAAGGGACTGAAGAAAACCACAAGAATACCTAAGAAGTTGGGCAGTGCTCCGGGTAAGACTCGAACCAAATGTCTCCAGCACACAACCGAAACGCATTACTACTTGTCTTAAGCTTATCGGTAGATAAACACAATTCTTTAACTGTTTATCTAACAAAGAACTGTCTACAGTGATGCAAGCTTATACTCATTGAAACCAACACGAGAATTGTACGCGGTTGTGGCGTAGGGTTTGAGGTTCTCGGTGGGGCGTCGCCTGGGTTGTAGTGCCGTGTAGTCTGGTAGACTTTTACCAGCATTTCAGGTTATTACTACTTACATAATCAGGAAGGTTCAGCGTCCTGATGATGGAGGCAGCAAGGATCTCTGAAACGGTGGCAAATTCTACCAGACTAAATGATGCTAGAACCCGTAAGACAACCATCTTCGTAACTGTAGTGTTGTTTAGAATAAGGTTTTTGGTTTCTGTTTTAATTGCAACCGACCATACCTTATCTCTTCTCTTCAGCTGTGTAACCATTATGTTAATTACGAGTCACCACCACTAGGAACGCTGTAAGACGCACACTTTAATTATCATTCTAACTGTGGCCATATTATTATCCAAAGAGGTCGGTGAAATGGAGCGAGCCAAAATTCATAATGGCTTCTAACTATACGACAGACACAAATACGTCAGCGCAAAAACGCAGTTTATATTGCGGAAACTACGAACTGAAACGTCTATAAGCGTAGGTCTACCAATTGAAAGCGAAGCGACGGAAGTGAGAATTTCATGTAAAGGCTAATTTGTGTGAAATACGCGTAACTTGTCAAAAATGTGGTCTTAATCTGAAGAGGGAATAATAACCAAGATCACAGCAGCATTTGAAAGTCGTCACTAGTAATGACAAATTAACTGCATGGAGTACAGTCCTTGACAAGCTGATGGTGTTTTAGCTAGTCAAGGAACTTGAAATCTGTTATGGACCCCGAAGGCACATACTGTGCTCACAAGAGTCTGGCACAACACCCTGATATACGCTACATAAATCACACTTTAATGTTTTTAAGATCCATTTTAATAGTATCCTCCAGCCAACGGCTAGTTTTCTCAAGTAGTGTCGTTCCTTGAGGTTCTACGTTGATATCACTGCCACGCTATACCAATCAGACTTTTTATATAGAAGAAACGTCGATTTTCTGACAGGTACCCATTTTGACTGTCTACCATATTATCGACTTCCTTAATTTAGGATTTCTCCATTCCGTCGGGGAGATATCCGGAATAATGTTCTGAAATATGCCACAACATTTATTCCCAAATCATCGATGTAGTTAAGAACCATAATTAACTCAATGAAGGTTAGTGACCATATGATTTATCAATAAATAATGTATTTTATTCAATAAAAAGGAATTTCGAATTTCGTTCGTTTCGGGTACTAATGAAATTGCAACGAAACATAACTGCACTTTCATCGTTCATTATCATAGGTGAATGCCGTTTCGATCTGCGAAATACAGAGAGCGTCGCTGTCCCGCTTGGCGATGACGCACGTCGTGTTGTCGAGGCAACAGTTGCTGGGATAAACGTTGAACCGTGAAGATGCGATCTGCCAGACACAGAGGAAGCGAGCGACCACAGCAACCCGGAAAATTCTGTTATTTTTTGTAGTGACGATTAAATCGTACAGAATAATAATTTGTCTTTTGTTTCGCGTGGCGGTGAATCCCCGAACTCTCAGTTTTACGGAATGACGCGGATTGAGGATGTTTAATGAGAGGGCGATAAAAAATAATTGGACTTTAGCTGGTTAAAGTCAGAGGCGGCTTAAGGTAACTGCAGTTTGAGGCATTTCATAGTTTGTACCATTCACCAATTACAATACTGTCTCCTTAACAGTAGCAGGTAGAAACTGGATGCTAGTCACTGACGTCATTCGTAGAATTCTATGCCCGACCATAATTTACAACTTCAAACATAAATTGAGTGACCTCATGACCTCTGCACGCCGCAGACGATAATGAAATTCGGTGTTCTTGTGACACAGTAGTGAATGAAGCGTTCGATTGGTGGCCTCCTGTTGACAGAAACACAAAAATTACTGTTTTATTTATTGTTATTATACTGACAGATGTTTGTCAGAGATTTTGTGATTAATCCACTAGAAATATATTTAATTATACCAGTCCAGAGCCCCTAGCAATCAAGAGCACCCGGTTCGAACTCGAGCTCGGCGAAGTTAATGTCACAGCATTAGTCCGATATTACCCCATTTCGAATTTCTTTGTCCAAGTGGCTGTTGATTGACTCGAGTGGGATGGTGAGGAAGGGTCGACGTCCTACAGGGGAAATAATGTAGCAGTTTGCAGGGCGGCCAGGCTACTTGACGGGTTTTTTTTGTCTGTCTGTCTGTCTGCACTAAAAGCGTCAGGATATTGTTTAGGGGGCCTGGAGGAAACTCAAGAGAGTCAAACAGAGACGCGCATGGATCGTGACCTGCCATTTGTTTTGAACTCCCAGTAACTGTTTGGCATCGCGTTGGTTTGAGTATGAATGGGCATAAGGGACATATCCATGGCGTTATTTGTCCTAACTGACCATAATCCAAATTTGAACAGACCAGCAAATCACAGACATTCTCTGGACAGTGAGGCATCATAATTAGAAGAGCCTGATTGGAATCCGCCAATCATCTGTGGACGATCCCAAACCAACATAAAAATTTAGGAAGGGATCTGGAAGATAGAGCAAGGCACTTGCAGGGGCGGGGGCGGAGGGCCTTCTGCGATTAGACTAAGCACCCGTATCCAGTAGCCGTAGTCCATATTGTGGGACTTGTGTATCCTAGGATCGGTATTTCAGAGTGAAAGTGTATATTGTGGTTTTTTGTTTGTTTGGATTTACATAAACAAAATATCAACATTAAACCCGATGACTTTCGAAGTACCGTCTCCTCTCCCCGACGTTGCGACCTCCCGTCAGATACGACCACGTCAACCCTTAGGTAATCCTTGTTCCCCCACTGATCCTAGTTTGGGAAATAACTATCTTTTGCCTCAGCGAATGAGTAAAGGAGAAGGACAGTTATATAATCTGTCCCTGAATTAATTGCAGAAATCACCGCTTATAATGAGACGATTAGAACTGATAATTTATATTATGGAGATAAATTTAAACCTCAACTTGGAGAGGTCTACTTCTTTTGAGGTTTGTGTTAGGTTTATTCAGTACCACCAAGAAAATAGTGGAATGGTTGGCGAGTATGATTAAAGTCTGCAATGTTCATGACACAAAATAATTTTAGTAAATGTTCAATTTTGTTTTTGGGAAGCAACTCAAAATTGTTGCTGATCCCGTGATGATCCCCGAACGCTTTTTCACTTGTATTTAAAACGAACGTCCTTAATTCAGCTGGTTAAACAAACCGGCAGAACGCTTCGGGCGCACCATACGGATAATTCCTCGAACTGTTTGATGTCACCCAAACCCTTTTATAACAATTTACCGAGCGTAGCCACAGGTGGTTTCATTTAGGGAGAGTGAAGCCTGCTCCCACACAACCTCCATGTTTGACGTCACGGGTCGGATGTTCCTCACGTCATCAACAAGTTGCCCCTTTGATGGCCCCGCGGATAAAGCGATTTTCGTTCCGTACAAAAGCATATTACTCTTAATATTGGCGTAGTATTAAACTGAAATATAAACTATGGAAACTAGGCATGTAAAGAAACACTGGCTGAGTCTCAAAGCGAGAACGTATCTCTTCAGGTTCAGCAGACCGGAACACCGCCCCAAGTACTGGGGTTCGTATGAATTCTATTTAGGGACAGGCTAATGCGCGAACTTGATAATTATTATGTGTGTCCAGACGACAAAATAATGTAAGGCCGGAAACAGGTGTTTCAACCAGTACTTTGAGAGCATTTCTTATCTCCCTAGAACGCTACGTGATCCGCCATCCTGATCGTCCTTAATTTGTTCACTATTAATATCTGGTGAAGAATAGAATCTATGAAACTGCCCTTCGTGCAGTATTAAATATAAATGAGTTTTATTACGAAATAAAAATAAAAGTGTGGAAATAGTTTTAAAACAAAAACCACGTAAACAATCACAGTTAACATTTATGCACCAGAACTTATTCCACGAATTTTCAGACGTAGCCTACCGGAGCTCCAGTAACGAGGGAATTTTAACACGATTCCCCTTCAACAATCCCGAGGGATTCAGCGCCCGGAAGTAAAATTCGGTATTCTATTTGTAACTTTCAGAATGATTATGAAAACCCCTGCGAGAAAGAAAGAGAGACATGTCCTAAGGTTGCACTAATCATGAAGAGTTAGTCTCAGAAAGGAAACGAAATACATAAGTCAGTAATTGCAAAGCAGTAATTAGTGTAATAAATCAGCATATTTCATTTATACGATTAGCTAACATTTGAAGACCGGATCATCTGAGAATACATTTTTTATTTCTATTTATTTACAGTTTATTTAACGACACTGCACTGTCAGTAACTCAGACTTTATGGCATCGAACGATTATTGTTTTATTATTATTTAGTGTTCTGTCTGACGACAGGTCCATATGAACAGGATCCTTCCATCCTTTTCTCGGACTGGGACCTGTTCATATACGGTCTTGGCAGATGATCCAGAAGTGGTTTGCCATTGCCTTCTTCTGTGTGTGAATGGTGTAATTGTTGGGATGCCACGGAGGAAAACTCCGTGTTGCCTAGACCACGGCCTTGCCCAACACAAGTTATAAATTCGGGCATCGCCTGGAATCGAACCCGAGACCGTGATAGTGATCGTGGCCTAGATTAAGGTATTACCCCGGCATTTACCTGTAGAGATTGAGGAAAACCACGAAACTTCTTAGTGAGGATAACAAGTCTGTTGAAATTCTATTGGTTTCTGTTTTACGTGGACCCTCTAAAGGTATTTTTAAAACGGGAAATGAAAACAGGTAAAATATGTAATTCATGATAAATCTGCCTTTTTAAATAAATGCGTGTATTTTTATGTATTTTTTCTGCAACCCTGCCAGTTGGCAAGTGACTCTTCAATGAGGTACCTGGTCGGCGCAGTTATCGACCGAAATGCTCATGCCTCAAACTTCTCCTTCCACATTGTTTGTTTTAAAATACGTCGAGTGATGTGGGAAGGGGGAGGGGGCATTATAAACTTGAAATCAAAGTTTGGTGGCGATGCTTTCAACACGGAAACATTACCATGTCTGTATCGGGCTACCAAAATAGACACTACGGCTTGGACCAAAAGTCATGCAGCGTTCGTCCCGCGATATACTGCAGTCACAAAAAACGTGGCAAATATGTGTCACTGATACGTGTATATTTCTAATAATATGACTGAATGAAGTCTGCTGGGTTGTAGCTCCGTGTAGTCTGGTAGAAGTTTGAAGTAGAGAATAATTAAAAAAGAATATTATTCACGTAAACTTTATGCTTCAAAATGTTGTTAGCAGATACGAGACTCACAACAAGCGAAAAATAGTAAGAAAAATACAAACTTCCTCAATAGCAGATATTATGTAATATTGCAGAAGATATTGGAAAGAAGTTCAACGAATGAGCTTTAGCAAGATCAAAGTGAAAATTGTAAAAATATTAACTAAAATCGGAAAGATGGTAAGAAAGACGCCGAGGAATATGAAGAAATATGTAATAAATGTAAAAGGCAAGTAGGCCTAATACTAGAAAGGATTCTGACGGTGATGTTGATGATCTAAAAATCCTTAATCATAATTCCGGAAAGTCTGTTAAGAAAGGAAGATGAACTGTGATGAGTCTTCACCGTGGTTCCAGAAACGAAATTAGATTTTTCTGAGGAATAAAAATTGGAGTAGTGGCAATCATACGCACTGAATGGAGAGAACGCACTGTTACCAACCGCCACGAAATAAGAAGTAAGACCACTGAGTTATAAAGATTCAAATCACATGCGAAGGCTTCAGAATTTACCTCCCGTAATTCATTCGTCATATATGCATATATTTTAAATTACTAACCGTCTAAAAAATCTAGCCGGAATGTTTGTAATGAAGACAATAAAATTCTCTGTTAGGTACATGTAACGTTATGAACGTAAAAACGTATTTACTGTGCGGTTACTGGTTTTTTGGGGCAAACGGCGGTAATCATCCGTAACTGTTTGAGGCTGAGGTATGGAGGTGCCGAGGTAAACTTGTGCGCGTTTCTCAGCCATGAAGATTCATTGCTATTCACTTCAAAGAAGCTCTTAAGCACGCCTTTGATGAATTACTGATCCGGTTAACAGAAGCTGTGCCAGCAGCTGCCGTGCTTACAGTGATAATCGTAACTCATAAGCTTTCATGCAGACAAAGAGACTGAACAAATTTTCATAGTTCACTTAAAATAAGTTACTTAAATCAACAAAAAAATTGACCGACTAGAATTGTCTGTTTACCATGCAATATTCTTTATGTCTGTGTGTGTTATGAATGACTGACAAAGTTCTCAGTAATGAAGCTAAATGACAGCGTTCTTTTCTACAAGTGTTGCTACCATTAGCCAGCTCTTAGAATTAATTTTACAGAAAATAAAGTAATGAAACGAATAAAGGAATTTTTACTCCATGTTGGATAAAAGAATATTTATTTTTTACAGAAGGACAAAATTATGTGACTTGTCTTTTAGATTGTGAAGCCAGAGTAGTCTTTTATATGGTTACCGACGTTTCGGAGGAACGTGTCGCCTCAAATTTGATGAGTGTTGAAAATTAACTAGTAGAGAAATATTAAAATATTACATAAAACATGAAAAATGATGGTCTAATGTAAATCGAATATTTCGATAAAGAACATCATTTAATATTTTAAATGTTAATTATGTAATATTTTAATATTTAATAAGAATTTATTGTGATTAGACGGACAAGATTTAATATATACTTATTATATCACAATATGACGCAACTTTACCATCTTATAGTAGAGAAATATAAAAGTCTTGATTTGAGACTAGTCATATTTAAGATCAATGGGTTAATGTTTATTAATTTTTTTTTATGATTTGTGACTTTTTAACGAATAGTTTGTATTGGGTCATCAGATTCTTTGACAATGCCTCTTGTAACACAGGATTTTTTTATTACAGACTGCAGAAGAATACCGTTCAAGGCGCACTACTTAAATAGTTTCGCGCGGAACAGCTTCACGTTGACACAGAGAGTATTTGCTCGGTTGACTGGCAAGCAGTCTCGTCCCTCTTGCTTATACGGAATCATTCAGGGACGGCTTGTCTCATTGACGGTTTTCAGCAGACTCGATTCCACCCACTCTCGTCCCTTGATTTGCATGAGGCAGCACGGCCATTGGCAACAAAGCCCTGTCTCCTAGCAACTCTGATACGTATCAAAGGAACCAAGCAGCTGGGTAAATATATATCATGATACAGTACTGCCCACTATTGCTGAAACTACCTCGCATTAGTGCACGAATTAAATTAATGTCTGAGTACATGTTAGTATCTCGTCATCAGAAGACAGGCGGGCAAAATTATCTTAGGGTGGCTAACAAATCCTTTGAAAGGGTTACAAAGTTCAAATATTTGGAAACAACAATAACAGATCAAAATGATACTTGTGAGGAAGTTAGGAGGAGACTAAATTCCGGAAATGCTTGCTACTTCTCAGTCCAAAATATTTTGTCTTCCCGTCTGATTTCTAAGAACCTGAAAATTAAAGTATACAAAACAATAATCTTGCCTGTTGTTTTGTATGGGTGCGAAACATGGTCTCTCACTCAGAGGGAGGAACACAGATTGCAGGTGTTTGAGAATCGGGTGTTGAGGAGGATATTTGGGCCTAAGAGGGAAGACGATGGGGCGTGGAGAAAACTGCACAATGACGAGCTTAAAAATCTGTACTGCTCCCCCAGTATTGTCAGGGTGATTAAGTCGAGAGGAGTGAGATGGGCGGGACATGTAGCGCGCATGGATGGGACAAGAGGTGTGCATCGGGTACTGGTTGGGAAGCCTGACGGGAAGAGACCGCTGGGGAGACCTAGACGTAGATGGGAGGATAATCTCAGGCGGGATCTATGGGAGATAGGAGTTGAAGGAAACTGGATTTTGGTGGCCCAGGACAGGGTCCGGTGGAGGGCTTTGGTTAATTCGGTGATGAACCTTCGGGTTCGGTAAGCCATCTAGTTAGTTAGTTAGTAAGTGTTGTAACCACCCCTAGTTGTGACACGTACTCAGACAGTTTTTCTTACACGTTCCTCAGTATTTTAACTTTGCCGTTTGTGAAGGCAAGGGAATTTCTCACGTAGAAATCTCGCACCCAATCACTTCTGTCCGCATGTGTCCGTTATTGCTGCCGGAAACTAACGTTTTGATAAATTTTTAGTAAAAATTAATCCAAAATATCAGATAAAATGGAAATCGACACAGCCTTTGATTTCTAACGTGTGCAGACGGACGGACTGATTTCAACAGGCGCCTCGCATGGAAAGAACAAGATTATAACCAGTCATTAAATTGACAAAGGATACCGTTTCTATTCAATACCGCCTTCAGTTGCTAAGATTATATAGCGTCTTGTTATAGGATAATCGGAAAACAATTAAAATGAAAGGTGCGGTTATCACCTAATTTAAGATAAGCCTAATACCCCGGCATTTGTCTGGAGGGACTGAGGAATACCACACGAAATTTAGCATAACCTGTCTCTGGACTGAGATTTGAACCAGAAACATCCAAGATACGAAGCAGGAGCGTTCAAAAATATGTTAGGTACGTCTAATATAATTATATTAACATAATGAAACAACAATAAATGGCTTCATCGTTCACATTTGTCCTCTATTTGGAACTGTTATTGTGAAATGTAAAATTGAAAGACACGGGCTCATAGATAAGTAATCTTATAATTAAAGTATCTTAAGAAAGAGGAACTTGTGGAATTTGTCTTCTTATAGTTCATTTCCTGGAATTACGTGACATCGTTTTCCCACTTCGTACTCTGAGCTGTTTGAGTTTAATTATTGGAAAATATAAGTTACTGCGATGTAGCTGGTAGCTGTAGAAGGTAAGTTAGTTTCATCATTTGAATTCCGTGAACCTTCGTCCTCTCGAAAAGCACTGTCAGACTGCGTAACATCAGTGACTGAACGGAATCGATAAATGTTTGTTTCGAGACGAAATAAGTCAAAGGTAACGGGGAAAAATCATTCGAGTACACGAGATACATTCTCAGGCTCGGCAACCAACAGAAATGTGTAAACTTTTGTATGTACTTTTCTCTGGTAAATATGTTAGTCGTAAGAACCGGACAAGGGGGCTTGGGGACTCAGGCTCTGTCTTCCTGCCCGAAATGCTTCACTGTACCCGACCACGACGAGTCGCATTTTGTGGCAAACCTAGTTGACTGACTCCACGTGAAACATTCTTTCTTGAGAGAACTGTACTCGCGTAACTAGTCACGAGATCCATAAGCTTTTACTATTCCCGAAGTTAATTACAGCGATATTTCACGTCCTCACGGCGGTAAAGATGTAGATTTTGGTTTTATCGTTTATAACGCCGTGTGGATAGATACGTTTCGGAGGAACATATTGCCTCCATCTTCAGGGTTGAAAAGACCTGTTCACTTTTCATGTTTGCTACTATAGGGTACATACAATTATTTACAATGGCCTATGCACATGCAGTATTTGGGGCGTTTCAATAACTACTACATTACAAAATTTTATGCGCGGAGCTCGGCAATTAATGGCCGGTATTAGTGATCAATGCATATTTAATATTTTGATTCTGCACTACACATTTAAGCTTGGTTTAAATTTTAAGCAGCCCCTGCAGAATAATACTAACCTGTAATTAAATTACATTAGTAATAGGGAATAATAATATTCATCCGTATCAATACTTCCAATACTTCAATTGTTACGTAATCTATGTACGAATGTGATACGGCCCAGTGCATCAAAAAAGTAATAACAATAATAATATTTCCGAAAAATAATAACAGTGAGGCCTCACTAATTCTAATGTCATTAGTTAGGATCCACTATAATTTGGACAGCCTTCTTTACGCATGCATTTTATTTACGCAGAACGCAGATTTTTCTGAAACGAAAATTTAATATATAAATGTTTGTCGTATATGTGTCTTAACACTGTCTAAGTTGATACATTTTGCTGGACTATGAATAATGTTTCTTGTATTTAACAACTATGACTTGAAAATGTTTACATAAGTTACAGTATATTTGTATAAAAAAAGATTTTCAAAACAAACACTTCAAATTGCATATACAAAAACTAGCGTACCATTTAATTCGCTTAAAATCTCTCACCTATTCGACCACCACACCCATCAACTCGCCCTCATAGCAAATCAATCAATCAATCACAATTTCGTTCACTCGCTCAATCTACAAAACTCACTCATACACTGGAGGACGCACCATTTGGCAACTCAATTTGAAACCCCGATCTTTACTGTTTTATATCTCTCGTTGCTTAAAATGTTGCGAAGCAACAGAGTCTGTGTAAATGTTAAAGAATGGTATTTCGGAACTGTAATCTTCGCAACGCTGCGTTGTGCTCTTAAGTATGTTCAGTGCTTTCTATCTTTACGTTTGTCAAGTGGCGCCGTGTAATGCCCATGTAATTAACTCTTCTGTGAACTCAGAAAGTTGCTCGACTAGACATTTATATGTCTGTTAATTAAGTTTCTTAATTATGGTTTTAATTAATGTTGCTCATTTCTTTCTCATACTTTATTTCAGGTTTGTCTTCTACGTCTGAACCACGTTGCCTGAAAGGGATGCCCAAACTATCTGTGCAAGGCAAGTGAAAAAACTCGATCTGACTCAATAGTTTAGGGATGCTGTGTAGCTGATGACAACCTAGCAGTTCAAGAATTTCCCTTCCCAAAACCTAAGGCTCCTCATCACATTAAAACAGCCGATTTTGACACTGTCCTGATGAGACCAGATCAGACTTGAGGTTCTCACAGCGGTGAGTATGAAGATATCCGTCTTCGAGATCAGATCAGTCCACATCCTTTCACCCAATATCTCTTAGATTTCCTCCCATCTACACTTGTATGTTCGTCTCGCTTTAAGATTTCCCAACCAAACATTTTTGTTCAGGAAAAGAAGCATCATGTTTTCAGATGTTCAACAAAGTAAGAGCAAATATGATTTCAAGTTGCTTGATGTAGTCGATATTTTTAACAAATGTACAGAAACTTAGAGTCTTGATGGATGCTCTCCACTTGCCAACTGAGGAGGCAACGTTTGTTCAGATACGGCGTTGTCAACTAGGAAAGCAATGAAGGTTATTGACGTTTCGCAATAATGTCACATGACATCGAAACAGGTCCTGGTGAATAAATGCGGGATCTGTATAGTAGGCTACTTCTGCTACTATAGGCGTTTTTTGACGTAAATACGTATATATTTTAGGGTCAGTGTCATTCGGCAAAAATGTGTAACGAAAATGTGTTACGAAAAAGGGAAACGAAAAAGTGTAACTTCATTGTTATGTTACCTAGGAAACGTCATCTGTTTACCTATAAAACATTTCATTACCTTACCTTACCTTACCTTACATTACATTACATTCAGCTACCACAGACCCATCTTAAGCGTAACTAATTCAAGTTAAATAAGCAAAGTCTTAATTAAACTTTACACGATTGTAAAGCGGATATAAAGGAAATATTTAGAATAAAGCCAATATATAAACTTCCTTTCCGTATAGACGTATTTACGTCAAATTCTCCGGAATCGTGGTTCCACTGTCAACATTTTCTCAATATTTTGTTACAGAATCCACACGCAGAACAAAGGAGCATTTACGTAAATTTAATTAAGGCGTAAGAACGACATACAATTAATACTCATTCTTTATATGTTATATTCTGTTCGATAGGAGCATATCAAAAATGCTTTGTTGATGCACCCAACATCAGATTAAATTGCGTTGAGTTATATTTTCCAGCCTGCTGTCTACAAACCTCAGATTCAAATAAACGAAACTGCAGGCTAATATTACGACCTGAAAGTCATTGAGAACAGGGCGGTGATTAGAATATATGAATCTCAACGAGAAGTACAGAAGAAATGAGACAATTATGCGGTTATGAGCTTCATAATATTTTCTATTCAACAAATATTCATATTATTAGGGTAAGTGAATCAAACAAGGGTAATATTGGCGGAACCTTTAAATGGCCGGGTGATATGAGAAACGCATAAAAGTTGAAGACGTTACTTGGAGGCCTAGTCGTAGATGGGAGGATAATATTAAAATAAATCTTAAATAGACAAGTTGTGAGGTTGTTGACTGGGTTCGGATGTCTCAGGATGGACCACGACCAATCAATTTAGACACTTGCATCAGGTAATTTCCACTTCGTTCTAGCAAGTTTGTTCTTTCGACACTCTGAATACCTTCGGATGCGAAATGCCGTTACGAGTGACGTTAAAATCCTTTGATATTTTAAATAAATCTTTTGCCCTTTCCTGTCGTAATGAGGCTCAAACAATAGCGTGTATTATCTGATTTGGAAAGTTCATTTGTTGTGTCTGGTGGCCCGTTTGCATTTTTCCCTCGCCTTTCATCCATTCAATGTATTTCAGATAAATGCTACCTTTACGTTTAATTAATAGCGGCACTGAAACATTTCTTTTGTGGTCTACATTCACTATTGTTAATTAAATAAAAACACTCTTGTTTTACGACATGTCTCCACGCTAAAATACACGGGCTAGTGGATAATTAATGACAACAAATTTTTCAAGATTTAGCAAAAAACCAGCACGTAATATGAGGTGTATTGCTACGTCACTGGCAGTTGATAATCACGTAGTTTTTTGGTTTGATGGCCGAACAGTTTTTGTTTCTATGATAATCTAATGTGAATACAGGACTTTGATCCCAATCAAATTCGCATTTAAATTTATGCAGTGGACAGACCTTAAAAATTTCAAACTGCTCTACACGGCAAACCATTTGGTGGATATTCTTGTAAACCGACGCTCAGCGTCGCTATGCCATTTGTCTCGAAACACCAAACGACGTCATATCCGAATAACCTATAGTCGAAAAGCCGTCTTTTTGTAGCGACCACGTTGTTACAGGCCATGTTTAGCGCAGGGGATTTTCCGTATGACCCCGAGTAATGAGGTATGAATTCAGCGTAACCTGAGAAAAAAATAAAGGTCTTCTGTTGCAGTTCTGTTGGGTGCCAGATCAACGTTTCATGGTCCGATAATGCTAGACACAACTGAATTTGTTCCTCCCAACTGTTGGGTGCAGTGCCATCATTTGAACTGATGGTTGTTGTCAGTTTCAACGCTGACGTGTATATCTATGTCAGTTCCGTGGATTTCGAACAACGGTGGCGTTTTATCGCGAAATGCAGACATGGAGTATATGTAGGAGGGGTCAGATAGCGTATTATTCCTACGTGCGTCACAGAATCATTTTGTTCGATTAAACAAGCAGAAAACAAATTTGAATATTTGGTACTTCTGTAAATTACGGTCCTATGACGTAATCTTTGAAAATAACATTATAATATTGCATAAATATATACTCCGTGAATTGGATGGTTTTTCGATAAACTAATGATGCTCATATAATAGAAAAAATTACTCTTTTTTTATGGAAATCGGCAGCTAATTACCGTGCTGACATTAATTCGCCAGTGATATTGTATTTGAGTAGCTAAATTCAGTCCAAACCCCCACAATGTATTCATTTATCTAATTGTTAACATCCAAATCTACGCAAAAACCTTGCACTGATCTATTCTTCAGGTTTAGGAAGTAAAATCTTGTGTGCATTTTTTATTTCGCCAATGCTTTTCTATTTTCCCACCCATCGATTATCCTTAATTTGATCAATCACATATCATATCAAGGAACTTTGTTATCTTGTTGGTCATTCGTTTGTTTAACGATTCTGTATCAGGTCTTACATGTCGAATGCGTCATGGTTGCGAGAACTGGATTTCGATCAGGGAAGTGAATACGTTAAGTGGACAGTGCGACCCCTTCTCATGTTTCAGATGGAGGAAGCCCTATTAAGGGTTGCATCCACTTACGTCCACTTTTGGCATACGTGGAATGCTGCATTTGAATATAACCATTCTACGAACGTTTGTTGCATTGTCTTAGACTATACTGTGATATGAAAGGCAGTTGGGGACAGCCAACAAGGGGTGGTCCTCCAGGCTAGGGGTCATGCTTAAGGTGAAGAACCCCTAAGTATGAGAAATATAACATTACGAGATGATAAACAGGGCATGGGGTTTGGACGGATTCTTCAGCACGTCTGGTAGGATGGGCGGAGTACGTAGCACGATTTGGGTGATGAGAAACTTTAATCTGAAGGCTTATAAGAAAAGGGCACTTTGGGGACTTTGCTGTAGATACAACGATTTGTATTAAAATCTACTTTAAAGAGATAGGGATTGAAGAACCATTATTTTATTAAGAAATATTTTATATGTTGAGTATAAAGCTGTTAGTTGCAATGTAGAATGTTGTAATTGTACGCTGTTTGACCGCGCATTTTTTGTAAATGAATTTTTTCGAATAATTTTGTCGTTTTACCTTTCATCTTACCACTCCACTTCTTTCGTGGTTATATTGAAATTGATTGTAATGCACATTTTGATATAACGTAAACCAAATTCCAGAGCTTGCGACAGACGTAGAAACATGTTCACTGACAGTAAAATGTTTGCTCTCGGTCCATATCTATTCATATGCCATTTACCTACAGTATATTGATTGGCTGATTGTGTCATATGTTACTACAATCAGCGGGACTTGAACCTGTGTTCTGTTGAGCGAAAGCGGGAATAATGAGTGAAACACAGCTGATAACAGTTCCATTCTTTTTTGTGTTCTGTGCTTTATTCAGAGAGACGTGTCACCTGTGTTATTGATTTTGCAGGCTATAAACTTATTTAAGGACATTCTTACAAACGAATACTGTGTTTTGTATTAGTCGTATTGACAAAAGCGGTGAAGGAGTATAAGTTAATTGAATAAAAATTTTCTTGGATATTATCCATCGTCTAGTAAATATAAAACGTAAAACGACGTTTCGGAGATGGGACTCTATCTCCGTCTTCAGGTTCCTACACAGTTGGGCCCACTAGATAGAGCTAATCCCTATCTCCGGACCTTCACCATCGTCAAGAAGTTTTAGATTTGAGTATAAGTTAATTTAAGCTTTCAAAGACGAAGTTTGTCTAAGTGTTATTTAAGAATTCAACCCGTACCTCAAAGAAAACACAACTCTTCATCAATAGAAAGATCTATTGGTTAATGCTGTTTAAAGAAATAATAGATATTTACAGTAAGAATTACATGAAATCCATGAATACAGAACTAAAGTTTATTGTTTGTTAAAGCAGGCGTGATATACATTTACTAATGGGATTAAAAGGTTTAATGAGGCTGTAATAATGCTATAGGTTATATAATATTGAAACTTATGGGAGAATATTGTATTACTGTAGTCTGGGTTCTAGTGTAATCAAGTGATTGACTCGCCCAGAATAAAGAAGTGTCACTTACTAATCTCCGGAAGTGATTCCCGGAGCTGCATGCGGTGGAACAGTGCATCGATCATTACTCCAATTAAAGCACTAATTCCTTCTATGTCATTACATCCCATTGATGTGAAAGGGCTCGCACGTATTTGTATTATTACAGTTTGTTAATTAGATGTTTGTTCTGAAAAGTGAACTCATTGTAGATTCGATTAACGTCTGACCTAACCTAGAAACACATTTTCTCAAATTATAGAATAAAATTATATTAAGTGTCTGATATTTAGCTCTCGTTGAACACTGTAGAAGCCACAAAGTGAATAATTATTTATACCAGCCGACATTTCAGATTTAATTCTTAATATTTGTAGTTGAATATTAATTAACCCTTGCCTCTTATCGAACGCAAATGGTTCATTATCATGTTCGAAGAAATCCATCTCCTCTTCCTGATCTAAGCCAGATAAAATCAACCCATTTCCTTATATATTGTTTTCTAGACGATGGGGCGTGGAGAAAACTGCACAATGACGAGCTTAAAAATCTGTACTGCTCCCCCAGTATTGTCAGGGTGATTAAGTCGAGAAGAGTGAGATGGGCGGGACATGTAGCGCGCATGGATGGGACAAGAGGTGTGCATCGGGTACTGGTTGGGAAACCTGAAGGGAAGAGACCGCTGGGGAGACCTAGACGTAGATGGGAGGATAATCTCAGGCGGGATCTAAGGGAGATAGGAGTTGAAGGAGACTGGATTTTGTTGGCCCAGGACAGGGTCCGGTGGAGGGCTTTGGTTAATTCGGTGATGAACCTTCGGGTTCGGTAAGCCATCTAGTTAGTTAGTTATTGTTTTCTAATAGCCATTTTATGATTACCTCCCCACATACGTTCTATCACCCAATTGTTCTCTTTTCAAGAAGTGTTTTGACTAATGTCCTACGTGAATTTCTTGTAATAGCGATAGTAGCAATATTAGTTGTAGTGACCTAAAACATATTTCGCTCATTTCATGTTTCCTGGTTTGAACAGATCATGCCAGTCAGATCCGAATGCCTTCGGTTTTTTCTTTAGACGTAGCAATTTATACCACGAGTCTCTTTTTAATTTAAGCTTCAAGTAAAATGTGGTTTGAATTGGGCAGATAAGATCCAACACCTTAGTTGGGCAGTCTAAAGGAAATGGAAAACTCGGAAGACACCGGCGTAGATGGAGTGGGAATTTGTGGGTTGAATTAATCTGGTTCGGGATAGAGTCAGCAGTGGGGGATTTCGAGCTTCTATACATGGACTCCTGTTTGGAACCTCAGTACCAAGTTTAATTAAAATCTGCTGTGTGGTACCGGCCATGAAACATGAGGATTGGCTCATAAACACTACATTCTCTTTATTCGTCAATTTCTTGCACTTTGTCAAAGAGCTCGTCATAAATTAGAACGTGTTTTTTTTTTACCGAGTCTATTAATGTGTTGACTGAAGCCACTGAATTTCAAAAGAGCCTTACAGCATCACAATCTTCTACTAGGAAGGAGCAGTCCGTAGACTTCTTCACTGCGTTGTACATGTTCTGTGCTTCAGGGGATGGCTTTATGTGTAAGCGTAATAACGTCCAGAAACTTCCGGCGAAATCAACAAAGTTTCATAGTTCCAGAAAGTCCGATCAAATAGTTCTCCTTATTGTATTCACTCGTCCAAGGGTATGTAGTGTGCATGTGACACATTCGGAACAAGCAGACTGGAAGGTTAATTCAGCGGTCAAAATATTGATAGGCAACTTTTTTTTGTCTATACAGTACAACCCGATATTCTATTTTCAGGGAATTTTATCGATGTCTGAACGTGAATATCGGAATGGTACTTCATGATCTATCGCCCGGCTGTGTTGAACCTCCTTAGAAAAAAAGAGATCTGGCTAAAACACATACGTACTGAGCTGCAATCAGATTCCAAAGCATTAATACACGTATTTTGTTTATCAAATCTAAAACTTCTTGACGATGGTGAAGAGTCAATTGAATAAAAATTTTCTTGGATATTATCCATCGTCTAGTAAATATAAAACGTAAAACGACGTTTCGGAGATGGGACGCTAATCCCTATCTCCGGTCCGGAGATAGGGATTAGCTCTATCTAGTGGGCCCAACTGTGTAGGAACCTGAAGACGGAGATAGAGTCCCATCTCCGAAACGTCGTTTTACGTTTCATATTTACTAGACGATGGATAATATCCAAGGAAATTTTTATTCAATTGACGTATTTTGTTCCTTATTAATTTCCAGACATTCGCCGTCATCAAATTTTAAATTTTTACAGGTACACTGGTATATACCTATGAGTCCAGACGGCTTTACGATCCAGAACATCAACATATTGACCGCGTGAGAATTTCTGGATCTCCATTCGATTAGATTTTGTCATCCCTTGGCTTGTTTCGTTAGCTGTTCATATATTATTAACATCAGCCGTCAGCTCTCACTTGTTAAGATTTATGCACTACGCATTGCGTCATCTCCAGGTGGTAAACTGGTCCTTAAAGCTAACAGCATATCCATGACACACAATACAATGACATTTTAAGTACGGGACACAGGAGCATACTAAGTGGGTCCCTTGTCAAAACGGCATGGCGCGCTCACTGGATACGGAATGCTGAATAAGCAGCCAGGTTCAAGCGACAGGGAGTGGTCCTTTAGCTCGGAGGCTGCGAGGGGAGGCTGACATCTCTTAGTGTGTTGCGAAGTGTCACATAGGGACCCGAACTACTCGTAAGTCAGAAACTAAACGAGGGAAGAATGAATCTAAGGAAAAATTCAAAATATTTACAGAATTTTAGTCGGGGTAACTGAAGGGGTAATGTTATATTGAATTAGTAAGCGCAGGTTTCGGTACGAAATGAGTTCTTAAATGTAATTTAGACTAGCTTCGGCTTCGGAGGGAATTTTCGTAAAATTTACACCAGTACAATCACAATGACATGTTTCGATCAAGAGATATATTCACAATGACTACAAATTGGTTACCACTTCATTACTGTGCTATATTTGATTAATTTTTCCGAGGGGTCCGTTATAGAATTTATTTCAGTAAAATCTAAGAGCTCTGACGATGGTATTTTAAATTAATATTAATTGATCTCTGGACGCCTTCGTCGTTTGGTACTCCATAAATAACACGACATTTTGGAAACTGGATCTGTTATCGTCATAAAATTAAATTACAAATCTAATAAGGCTGTATTTATTTCAAAGAGCTTCCGAAAAATTGTGTTACTTTTATATAATTAGACAAAGGAAAATTCTCAATATTGTTCATTAGTTTAAATGAGACTGACTACAGAAAAGCATTAAAGTTTCGATTGAAATAATAAAAAATTCAGTCTACATCCTCCCACTTATTTTAGGCCTCTTTTAAGATTTTTCCACAATAAATTTTATAAAATGTATTAATTATATGAGAGTACAGTTAACTTGAAGACATTGTGTTCCATTAGGCGTTCAAGTGTTACGTAATTGTAAAGAATTCCGAAAGCTAGTGTAACACATTAATCAGTTTAACTAAGGGCGAAATCCGTTCAAGCGCCTTACAGTGTTCACAGTTCAGTTATCTTCCCCTGAACTCCCTAAGTTTCTCTTCTTACAGATGCTGAACGTTGAAAAGGAGCGACACCTCACCTTATTATAGCTAACCTTTACTCACAACAGGGGTAACCAACTAATGATTGCCTTCGTGGCAGAGATAGAAATATAAGACACTATTTTTCCCAATTAGGTGACGCGTATGAAAAATATGATAAACATATCACTGTTCTTGAGGACATCAGACAATGCAATATATTCGGAGAACGAAGTAAAAGTCTAGGCATTTTTAAGTTCGGCTTGAAAGTCAGTGAGCCTATATATATATATAGGAAAATTGATACAGAATTTTAGTCGGTAAACATGACTATAAGGGGATGATATTGTTGCTTCATATTGTGATGATTATAATTGTTTATTTTAACCGTCTAATCACAATAAAATATTTTATTAAATATTAAAATATTATTACTATAATTAACATTTAATATTTAAAATATTTAAAATATATTAAAATGATGCTCTTTCTATCGAAATGTTCGATATGATGCTCTAATTGTAAATCGAACATTTCGATAGAAAGAGCATCATTTTAATATATTTTAATATATTTTAAATATTTTAATTATTAAATGTTAATTATAGTAATAATATTTTAATATTTTAATATTTAATAAAATATTTTATTGTGATTAGACGGTTAAAATAAACAATGACTATAAGGGATAATTTGGAAAACTTAGACGTGAATACTTTAATTTTTTTAAATTTTTTTTAAATACGTAGCATATACGGTGTAGCCGTGACTGATTTGTCTCACGTATGGATAAAGTCACAGTGTATTTTGAAAACGGTTAAAAACTTCTTGGTTTTATAAAAGACGAGGAATTTGTTGACTAACTGAATAGTTGTTGGATTCTCAAGAATGACTTTGCTTTTGTGACTCTTAAAATTTTAAAGCCCAGTGGTAATTGTGTGTGCCACCTGAATTAACTAAATTTTATCCATGGAGTGTATTTACCGCCAGAACTTAATTTAATTTCTCTCTGCATCTTCTAGTCAATCGTGAAGGACACTGGCTGTTATATTACGAGTAAAAAACTCTTATAAAAGACAGTACTGACTGTGGAGCTTGTCATGTTATAACCTCATTCTTTCCGCTTCATAAGTTATTTACAATGACAAAGAAATGTTAACTCTGCAGAGGAACTGCAAGATTGTCTGTTTATTTGCAAATAATATTTGCTTTGTTTTCGGGATTCATAATTAAAATTGTATATTCTCCTACCGTTGTATTCAAACAAGACATATAGTAATTTGAAAATTGAGCTCGTAGTCCCATTTGAAATATTGATAAAGTTAATAAGTTGAAACACGTATCTGCATTACTGTGATAACAAACGATTTCTAACAATGCATCTGATTTCAAATGCCAAATGTGTTTAGTTGATGAGTTTTCCACCAGATGGCAAAGAATTACAATGCACAGCGGAAACTGACGTAATAATGCCACACGATACACCCATTTAATTGTCGTGTTCTGCGACGTAATTGCTTTTATAATATGAATGCAATTCATGTTTTTACGTCATAAAACTTTATGTAACTGACGGTGTAGTTGTATCGGCGTTGCGTTTTAGTGCTTTAGACCGCATAAGTTTGTAAACGTATTTCAATATATATATATATATATATCCAGCTTCGAATATTTAATTTTTTAACAATTAAAGGTCTTTGTTTTATTATTGGTTTATGTAAAGACACTCTAAAGTGTTAAAATTATATCGCATTGAATGGAAAGATTATTAATGAAAAATGAATTGGAAAGGATGCCGAAGGAAACAGTTTGGCCTATATTAAATTACTATTGCAGTATTCCCTGGATGAGCCGGGATAGCTCAGTCAGTATAGTGACTAGCTACGGGCTGGACGACCGGGGTTCGATCCCCGACGGGGGCAGAGGATTTTTCCTCTAGCCTCTGCGTCCAGACCGGCTCTGGGGCCCACCCAGCCTCCTCTACAATGGGTACCGGGGTCCTTTCCCGGGGGTAAAGCCGGCAGGGGCGTGATGCTGACCACTCACCCCCATCTAGTGCCGAGGTCAAGGAAGAGAGGAGCTATACCTCCTCTTCCCCCAAACGCCTACATGGCGTATAGTGGGACAAACTTTACTTTACTTTACAGTATTCCCTGGAAGGAATATATAAATTTACGTTGCATATATTCTTCAAGATAAAAAGAATACACTTAAATGTGAACCGGAATGGAAAGGGTTGTATTCGTTCACACCATTCAGATAGATTTAGAATGGCTGTAGGCCTATGTTTTTGCAGGATTGAAGTTTTTATTGGTATCCAATCAGAAGAACGTAAAAATCTCATTCACATAGTAGTAAAGTCTTAAGTACATGTCCGAGCGCGTGTCAGCTGCAGGTGGATGTGGGAGGAGACCAAACCCCTGTTACTTGTCGAAATGTCAGTACGTCAACGCTAGAGTGGCACATGGCGCCTTAATACCGCGTGAAATTACGAACTCTGCGGTTCTCATTTACTGTAGGAAGATGTGGCCACTGGTTCCTGTCTCTGGAATAACAGTTTTTATTAAAAATGTCCTCACATCCTGTGTCTCACATCCAAGTTGTTTTTAACCTTTCATTTATATATCATCTACGAGGTCATCATCTTCTTTATCATCATCATCGTCGTCGTCATCAATACCATGGATTAAGATGTTCAGGTTACAGGGATTGAAATGTTGCAGCTTTTTATATTACACAGCAGCTTTGGAAGTCAGTTTAAATCATTATTTACAATGTTCTAGCCACTTGTTTTGATAGTTGATATTAATTGTTACAGGACCTAATTAATTACGCGTGTAATCTGTCAATCTGCACCCTACAAATTCCTTGGGGGAAAAGAATTTTTGTTGTATCACTTCTGATTTTTAGTTGTTAATGCCCAGCATTAAGATCAACATAGGCCTATAAACAGAGCAATTACAAAAGAAGCTTAAATGATTCTGACAAAGGCGAAACATGCATCATCATTTATATATTAAAACCAAGAAGTTTCTGAAATTGGTTCTACTTCCAGCCTTAGGTGATCGGATTGGAGTAAACCACCTATTCTTTTATTTATTTTATTTTATTTTATTTATTTATTCATTCATTTATTTATTGCTCTGGTTTACGACGTCTGTCGTGACGTTCAATCAACTCTGAATGTGCCGCTTGTGTGGAGTACAGGTAGAAATTCGCGTTTTAAAATTAATTCACGTCTTAGCTTAGAATATACTTGCTGTATCCAAAGACAGAAACACAGTTAGGATAAGAAGATGATGGACGAAGTGGATCTACGGGTTAATGCGAGATCTGAACTGTTACAGGGGACTAATTTGTTTGGGAGAGGGACTGCAAGTATGTAAACCCGCATTCTGACGGCACAGTCTCTATCAGGTTCACAGTTCTGATTTGTGTTTGTTTTGACAGGTTTAACTTAACGTGAGACGAGATCGGTTTGTTGTTGAAACAAGCTCAATGTAGTTGAGTCATTCAGGAGAAACTGATTTGCTCTCAACTTGCCAAAACATTATGAACTGTTTCCGAAACCGGGAGGTTTATTACCGTGATAACGTGAGAACGCTATCCCTCACTATCCTGAGCCAGCTGAATCCAATATTTGGTTTACTGAAAACATATATTTGTTACAAGAACGTAATTTGGTAAGACGCCAAATTATATTGAACGTATAAAATCTGGAGCAGAGATGAAGACACAGTTGTCGATATTGTTTGAAGAAATGAAACGTGTAAATGTACAGTTGAACGAACAGAGACGCCCATTATACCAACTATACGACCACTTCAAACGTTGAACACATGTAACACATAAAATATATTCACTGCTAATTATCAGGCGTCCACATTGTAAAATATATTCATTTACTGAGTGAAAATGAAGCAAAAGTTCATTATGCATTTTTAAGAATGTTCTCATGCGACGTGTCTCAAAAAAGGCTTTAAAAGGAAGGGCGAATTTAGTGTATTTAGTAAGCCAATTTGAAATAAAGAAAACAGTGACACTAATTCCACTCATGCGTTAAACGCTAGGTGTGATGAAGATTGATTAGCGTACAACCACACGCGCCGTGCGGCATATTGTGTGTTTCGATTAAGCCTGGTTTCAGTATGTCATCCGTTGCGGTTTGTACAGAACGAGGGAGCATCCGAAGCATATAGGAAGAAGTTGTAATTTCTTGTGAAAAGAGAGGACGTAGTCTATACTGCGTTCCAGCGTTTTTGGCCGATCAACTTCGTGAATTGGAACCTCGGAGCGAGTCACTTACCAGTAATTTGCTGCAAGGGATGGCAGCAGGCCCCGTACAGTACACTCCAAATAAAATATCACCACGGTATGTAACGCAGGAAAGTCGATTTCACTACACTACACATCACTAGAAATTTAGTACTACAGAGAGTGTTAGATAATTATATCTTACTCACAACTCTTAGGTCCTCTTCCAATTTTCCCACTGTTCAACAGACCATCGCTTTCTGACATATCACTCGATTCATCACCACCGCTGCTGATGTCCACTCCATTAACTTCAATTATATGTATTAGTGACAAAGCGTGGCTAGGCGTGATCTCATTTCAAAGCGTGACTACGCTTGACATACTGTAACGGCGTGACGAGCGTGGACATAACTAACATAACCTAACATGTATTTAAAAAGTCGGGTTTTAGGTGTGAAATGGATTTATCTGGTATAGGACAGTGAACTGTAATATTGCTAATACTGTAATTAACTTTCGATTTATGTGGAAAGTGGGAAATTTATTCATTAGCTGAGGGACTCACAGTTTCTCTTGAAGGACGGTGCTCTATGACGTAAGGTTGATTGGTATCCAACGAGTATGTTAAAAGAGTTTGTCTCTCCTTGTTCTATAACTTGAAACAAGACTGACTTTTAATTGGGGGTATCTTTCAGATTGAAGTCTTTATCTAACTTGTTATGACGTGGTTTGGTATTAACCCAGACGATACTAAATGCATTTAGCAGGTGAACTGCGTTTTTTAAATACGATGTGTTATCTATACCTTAATTACATTTCGCGAGAAGCATTTTTTATTTATTTATTTATTTAGTGTTCTGTCTGACGACAGGTCCATATGAACAGGATCCTTCCATCCTTTTCTCGGACTGGGACCTGTTCATATACGTTCTTGGCAGATGATCCAGAAGTGGTTTGCCATTGCCTTCTTCTGTGTGTGAATGGAGTAATTGTTGGGATGCCACGGAGGAAAACTCCGTGTTGCCTAGACCACGGCCTTGCCCAACACAAGTTATAAATTCGGGCACCGCCGGGAATCGAACCCGAGACCCCAGGATTACAAGGCCAGCGTTCTAACCGCTAGACGGATTTTAATTATATTCCAGTAATAAAGTTGCCTCCTTAGTGCCAGGTTGTCTGTAGGTGTTTAATAATAATTTAAATCATGTTACATTTGCATAAGGAAGCAACTGGCATGCAATAAAACATTGTTACACTTCTACTCGTACATTGTATCAGATTCAGAGATTTTAATCATGCAGAGGGATCGTGTTTCTTTTTTAATTCTGGCCTTTGAATGGCGACGTGTTCGCCAGTTTCATGCAGTTTAGTTTCATTTCGATGATTCCACAGCGCCGGAGAAATTTATCAGACAAGTTCTAAGGCGGAACTGTCTGTAATATCGGATGTTTCTCGGTAACTGGACATTTTGAGATAGTAATGATATTGAAGGAGACGTATGAAGACAATGTTAAAATAAGGGGCTTAAGAAATATAGCTGAGTAGAATATTTGTACCTGAGAGAGAAGAAATGACACACGGGAAAACAAAACGACATTTCACATTATTTGAAGGGCAATCACATCAAGGATGAGCAACCTAAAGGGGAAACATCACTTGGGAGGATAATAATGAAAAGAATTTTAAAAATACAGTGTGTGGGAGTCGAATGTATTAAGCTGTTTTATGATGGGGTTAAGTGGCAGGCTGTTACGAAAATGATAAAATAATTACGCTTTGTCTAGCTTTAAATGGTTTTACAACTTGTCAGCTGTGGAGTGAATGGAAACTATTTTTTTTAGAGAATTTGAAAATAATGTTTTGTGAGAGAAGTTTGATGGCCGGGAGCACAATAAGTAATCATAAATTTTTCGTTCATTATAGCGGAATAAATTTAATTAGATTAACTGATAATGCAGCACGCAGCGGGAAGAAATCTTGTAGAGAATTAGCAAAACAAAGTACTTGAATGACAAAACGCCGATTAGGCCCGGATTGAGGTGTTAATGTCCATCTTCTGTTTTACGCTTTGAAACGTAATTAACGAAATCGCGAGTTAGTTTCAACACGTGTGAGCAAGTATTTTTGTGATGAGCGGACAGCTGTCTCTCTCTCTCTGTAGCATTTTCGGTTCTAGGCTCGGTTAGACCCTCTGAAATTTGTGCTGTTAAAAGAAGCTGGCTGAGGACAAGTCTTTCACAACGCATTTTTTTTGGTCGGGCGAAATATTCAAGAAGAAGGCTAGGAGTGAGACAAATGAACTTTCAACGACTGTTTTCTGTAGGCCAGTGTTTGGACACTTGAGCTTCTTTCTTCATGAAATTTTGTATATTCAGAACAATTTCCCTCTTTTCATAAAAACAGCAGGTTTTGATCTTGTCGGTGTCACAACTGAAGTGACATAAAGTTCACTCCAATCACTTGACACTCGTCTGCGTGGTATTTGCACCGTTGAGGGAAGGGTCTGCTCTCAGGACCTTCTCGGACTGACATAAGAAACAAAACAAATAGCCCGTCCATGACACCTGATATGACCAGTTCCACTAGCTTCTCCCCCGGTCAAACGTACTTTTATTACCATAGTCCCTGCCCTCTTTGGTATGTGACTTAGGACTATCTGCTTGTTGTATATTTTCCTTACATATTGGACTGTGATTAAATTAGTAGGTAATTTTGCGACGATCTGTGAGGTGCAGAGTTTGTATAGCCTGAAATGAGATCGAATGGTAATCATGAATCAGCATCTAAGGATTTGGAAGGAGGCATAAACCTTGATACTGTTTTAGCTTTCTCTGGCGAGACCGAAGAAAACCAGGACAAAGCTGAGCCACGGCAGATGGTAATACGTCCGATTTTCGAAACGTGCGTCTTTTCAGTTCAAGTCTAGACAGTTGCTACTGCACAGATGTACTTCGCGTGTTTATTGATAAATATATTCTTTAGTTTTATTGTATTTATTATTATCCCGTATTTAATACACATTTTCTGTGCTTTCAAACATTTTATATTGAGTATATTGAACACCGCCAAAAGTTTATGTGTGAGCATTACGTATTGCAGAATTCGTTTCAGAACTTTGTCCTGATCCTGCCGTCAGTGGAAGGGTGGATTTCATTTGTTGTCACAACAAAAAATGTGATAACAACAGCAACATCAATAACAACAACATTAGAGGGAAAATTCTCCACCCCCGTCCCTCACAAAATGATGCTCGCTGTATAACAGGTGTCCCTCGTTCTGCGCAGGCGTGGACCCGTACCCGAGCCCCTCCATTCCACAGCAGAGCGCTGCAGGTTTCCTCACAATCAGACGTCGTCTCGCTGACCCATCTCACCCGACCGTCTCATCTGACTTCTTTATCAGCAGTCACAGAATTTGTAGCCACCCTGTCGCAGTAACTCCACGGGACGGCGGACCAGCTCGTGAGCGAATCTGCTTAAGCCAGGTAAGAACCGGATCTTCGTATTGTTTTCTGGTATTGGACCAGTTTTCTTTTATATTTTGTGTAAAATGAGAATACACTTTTCTTACTGTTACGTCGTCTTTGCTAGTTGTTTGTATGTATATACACACACGCGCGCGCGCTCGTACGAATGCAAAAACCGTGGTCAAATAGAGTATATCAGGATAGAGGATACTTTGGAGACATTCGATTTAATAATTTCCTTATATTAAAACGTGTTATGTAATAAATATGTGCTGTAAATAGTAAAATATACGTATAATATCATAATTCTGATAAATTTCTAAGTATTTAACTGTCAGACATAAATTAATACATCTGTTACATTATAATCAGGCTTTTATATTAAATAGGATATTTGATTAGTCTATTACTTCTAATGCGGATTTCTTTAATTGATTTTTACATGTTAGTCGGTCATTTTGTAAAATTACGATGGTAATCGGTGCAGAGTTTAAGATTTTGAGAATAGATCCGAATATAAAGGCAATAAAAAAGTTAAATTACTCAGAATGCTCACATTTCTTACGCAGAGAAAAACGGGTTGAATGTTTATGACAGCTGAGCCTACTTAAAAGTTAATTTAATTTGTCCGGAGACAGGAACTTGTCTTGTCGACACGTGTTACTGTGAAGGTTTCAAGACAAACCCTTTGTCAGCGATGGAGAATATTTACGTTTCTCTAGATGTGTTGAAATTTACTTGAGTCCAGGATCGGAAATGTTAAATTTCTATCGTCGAGAAGTAATAGATTTACCAATTCGAAATTAAAGTGATATTTTATCCATCAAACTGTAGCGTTATTTTTGTTGGATAAGTAAACTAAGCAAATTTAATATGCAATTATAACACCGCAGGATTACGTTTCTAGAGTCTAATATATTTTTTGGGGGGCTAAATATTCCGTTTTGGCATATATTGCTCTTGTGTTGCGTTTTGCATATTTGAATACTCTAATGGTTTTACCATATATCTGTAAATATTACGTAAGCAATGGAGATTTTGCCTTTCTGGTAGGTATTTGCGAGTGGAAGTTTACTTCTAATTCATATCGAAGTGACAAAGAAATCTAAGACGCTCGAAGATTGCCGACGTGGGTTCGAATCTCACTCGAAATATGGATATTTGTTCACGTCTTTCTGTAACAGGCTAGGTTGTGTAGGTGTGGGCGACGTTCCTCCCACTCCTCCATGGATTTCTATCAATGTCAAAAAAGTTCGAATACCTTGAAGAAAAATTTGCCATATATTTTAAGTCTCAGAGTAAAACGTGTAAAAAATATAAATTCTAATACAATGGTCGGATTTAAAATGTAGATGGGATAAAGGAATTCAATGACTAAACACGTAACACGAAAAAGTTTACAGAATTTTACCTGTGAAGTCTATAAGCTGACTAAAACTGTATTTTATTAAGTAATTGTACAAGAAACGGTTGTTCTATTGAAATTATCGAAATAAATCTGTATAATTCTTTCACTTGTTAGTGCTTGAATTTATTCAATTAATATTTTTCTTCAGAGCAAATGACCACGTTTTACGAACTCAAAAAATAAGAAAACTGATTAGTATGTCCAAATTTGGGATACTTGGCAAGACACCTCAGTTTTGATAATGAATGGGGCTTAATTTATGGAGTGGACGTTGGGAACTAAAATGAATACTTGCAAATGCAGTGAACTAAAGGAAATGTTTATAAAAGATTATTTGTTCTGTTCTTGAATAAATGTACTGATTACTGAGTCAATGAATTCATCGTAAGTTTTTCATTAGTGCGTGAACTAAAATACACAAAAATAACACTTTATGTAAATTGTTTATAATTGTTTAATTTTAACCGTCTAATCACAATAAAATATTTTATTAAATATTAAAATATTATTATTACAATTAACATTTAAAATTTAAAATTTTAAATATTAATAATATTTTAATATTTAATAAAATATTTTGTTGTGATTAGACGGTTAAAATTAAACAATTATAATCATCACAATATGATGCAACATTATCATCTCACTTTATGTAAATTTGAAAGTATGACATTTGAAAAGTTACCTTAATACGTGCCTATCCACATGCTTACCGCAGATATCAGGACAACAGCTATGAATTGTTTCAAGGCACAATTTAGAAGTTGAGTTTGAATTATTTTACCGCCCTTCCGCTAGATATTATTTATGCTTTTGTAAAACCGTAGCTCCTTATCTACACAGCACAAAGCGCTGAAATGCTACCCTGTAAAATCCTTGTTTTCTTCAGTTTTGGCCGTATTATTATATAAACGTGCGACATTTTGTTGATGATGTTTTTGGAAAGCAGTTATTTGAAAGACAAAGAACATGTCGCGAGAATCGTAACAGAGAAAGATACATTTTAAAATAAGAATAACAAATTTATTATAAGAGTTGATTTAATTACACAATCCATATATTAAACTCATTGCCATTAATTAAAATTATTTCTTATAACTTTGTTCCGCAGTTCAAATTTAAAAACAAAATTCGGTTTTCAAAAAAGAGCGTAATTCCTTTACAGGTTGAAAAAATATCGTCTGCTGAACCAGGACAATTTTCCACGAATTTAGCTAGACACGCCTCCTTTATACAATATAATATTTCATAAATATTTTAATTATGAAACATTTTTTGATATTTTTCCACGGCATTACTTTTTCTTTTGATTCTGTTTTATAACATTCTTATGGCTTTTGTTACTAGCATGAAAGTAAACTTTTTGTATTTATTTTGTGGTTGAAACGTATGACATTTTATACATCCAAAAGGGCATTTGTAATATGGAGTATGATACTAATATGTGACAGTGCTGATGAATTTATTTCCAGAGGTTTCCGATTCGCATACCGCCTGCAGCAGTTTTATTTTATATTTTCCTATTCCATCCTTTTGTTTCAAAGTGTGCCGGGGGGCACACCTCCATATACGCTGGTGTGTTTGTGATCAAATAAAATTATGAAACGCGACAGAGAATGGGTCGGGTGGTAACTGGTGACTTCCTTCATTAATTTAAATACACGTAAAAATTAAAGCAAATTAATAATATAGACGTAAAGAGAAATGAGCAAGAAAGACGCCATAAAATTGTGTGAGATTTTAGATGTTCACGGCGGCGGCAATGATGACGTCACCCTGCGTTCTGTTGCCGTGTAGATTTTTTAGGTAGACGCCGAAGTTTCAGAAAAAATCATACAATCTCCATCTTCAGGGTTGAAGTGCTAAAAATGGAGACTAATGTTTCTCCGAAACGTTGACATCTTCCTGCAGGTTCACATAGGCGAAAACCAGAATAAAAACGTCGCAATATAAATATAAGTTGGGAGGCACGGGGGTCGATTTTTAAGAAGATGAAGGCGGTATGTTTCTTCGGAACTTTGGTATATATTCCTTCCTTCAAGATCAAACGGTGTCACAAGACAGGAGACCAAAATTTCATCTATATCGCGTGTGAGAGCCTAAAATTTCAAATATAATTGAGGTTTGTTTTAAGATTTGAAGAAGAAGAATTTATGGAAATGCTTGTAACAAGTTCGTAAAAAAATGTCATTCCGTATACTTTTAAAATTGCTGAAGAACTTGGTATAGGTTTATTAAAGCAACAAATTTCCTTTTCTTATGGGTGTGGAACGCTGTTACATTATAAGGAATAAGATGAATAAGTTAATGACCTCACACATTACTATTATTGATATACATTTTAATATTATCTGTCCATCTAAGCCTAGTTCTTCCATGTGGTATTTTCCCTTCAGGTTTTCTAACAAAAAATTTGTACTTATTCCTTGCAACTCCGATCTGTTTTGCTTTGATTTAATTAGCTTAATAACAAATTAAGTTTGTAAATTATGAAGCCTATTAACATTCGTATTTCTTCAGTCTCCTGTCACTCCAACCATGTTAGATCCAAATATCCTCTTCAACAGCCTCTTCTCAAATACCCTGAATCCATATTACTCCCTTATCTGGCAGGCCAAGTTTCAAACCCACAAAAATCGTATTAAAGCTATGGTAACTGTTAACCAAACATCAGCGATTAAAATAATTTAATTTATATAAAAATCAATCAAATCCCTTAAATTTGCATTAATCTACGTTCAGATGGACTTCAGTGGTTTTCTCCTAGAAACAAAATTTGCTATTCGTTTATTCAATTAACTGTTAGTGAGAAATAAACAGTGCCAATAGAATAAAATGACTGGGATAAAAATATTTATGTTGGAGAAACGATATAAAATATCATATGAATGCGAGTGTACTTTTTTTTGGTAAGTTTCATACGCGTAGCATAGGTTTCTAAAGCATCATGAAGTTTCTTCTCAGAATCACTCCGGAGACTCCTAATTTTTATCCCAGAGTTCTCTGCTCGCCTCCCCAATTAGAGATCAAACAGACTGGAGTTTTATAAACTTGTGCATGTCCAGAAGCGAAGGGAAGGTAAATATATGTATTACACGAACTGGCTTTGTAAATTACGATTGTAACCGCTGCACCACTGTTGCTTATTTGTTGAGATTAAAGTATAAATCAACTGAAAATGAATATAAGAACTTTTCAACTCTCCTGTTCCTCTCTTAGTTCTAATTTAATTTTCATTGTACATCCGCATATCATGAAATGTTTTTTAAATATTATCATCCGATCTGCGCTCACAAAAATATTTTGCCTTGAGGTTACCCAACCATTCTAATTTCCCACAAATCTGTATCTTTATTTTGAACGTTAATATGAACAAACAATTTTATGCGCGAATCCCAATTGAAGTTCCGTGATCATATTCTTGGAGCAAGCCATGTCTTCCGAGGACTTCACAGCCGTTGTGAAGTATGTGAATGCTATTTGTAAGCGAGAAAGAACAAGTCGAAGTTAGTCTGGAGGAAAGATTTACAGAAGCAATTCTCATAAACTTCGAGAGTGTAACAGCTGAAATAAATGCATTCTTATATTTACGATCGTATCAGAAGTTTCTATCTAAGAGCGATTTTTAATGACGTACGATTCGTAAATAAACTGTTTAGAACACAAAATACATCGTCTCCAAGGCCCTGCTGTTGTAAATACTGCCATTATTTGTGATAGGTATTTCTTAAATATTATTAATAGTCGAATATATTCATTATATTTTATGGCAATGTGGTTTGAGATCTTATTGTTAAAGGATTTGAAAATGTGGAATCCATTATGGTCTAATACTATAAAGCGCTTATGGACAGTGTTGGTTTCTCTTGTCGTCATGGTAACCATTTAAGACCACAGTACTTTATTCTTTGCAAAGCGGCTTAAATCAGAACATTGTTTGCAACAGTAGACTTTGTTATCGCAAATTGTTGTTATTATAAAGTTTCGTTTTCAAGGAATACATATTATGATGACTCAGTTCCGCCTGAAATTTGAATACTGTCCAATCACAGGTGTGCGACCGAGAACGGTCTTCGACCAACAGGTAGTAGCTGGTAACCTGTTGATTGGCGTTCGGGGTGATGAACGGACGATTCGTGGTGCATTGTCTTGAGTGTAGGGCGCGCTTGCTTCACTCCACAGACTTCATTATTAAGGAAACTTGGTCAACAAATTCTACCGTCTTACAGCTCCCTGGAATCTGAAATGCTCAATCGATGTGCACTGTTAACACGTGGGACTGAATCGAGATTTGGAGAGACAATTATAAAAGATTCAAAAACTTCTTGACGATGGTGAAGAGTCATTTGAATAAAAATTTTCTTGGATATTATCCATCGTCTAGTAAAATATAAAACGTAAAACGACGTTTCGGAGATGGGGCTCTATCTCCGCCTTCAGGTTCCTACTCAGTTGGGCCCACTAGATAGAGCTAATCCCAACTGAGTAGGAACCTGAAGACGGAGATAGAGCCCCCATCTCCGAAACGTCGTTTTACGTTTTATATTTTACTAGACGATGGATAATATCCAAGAAAATTTTTATTCAAATTATAAAAGATTATTCAAACTGGTGATTACTGAACGGAATACGATCAACTGACAGGAACTTATAAGACAAGGGAGAGATGAAAAATTCCTGCGAAATATTATACCAAAAATGCAAATGGAAGAGGCCACTTGGGAACCTAGACAACATGATAATATTAAAATGGATATTTTTTAAACGGACTGTGGTTCAGGATGGAGCCCAGTGGTGGACTTTCGTAAATACGGTATTTGAAATTTGAGTCCCATAAAATAGAACCTACGTATAATTTGTTTATTTTAAAAACACTGTATTATGGTATTAGTTATGGATTTCAGGCACGGCTACGGTAGTATCTTTAAGAGTTCGCTTTTCAGTGTAAATTTTCTGTGACGATAAATCTGGCAACAGCCCTTATTCTATTGGAAACAAGCTCTAAGTTAGCAATAAATGCGGAGTCACTCCTGAAACTGTCAACTGACAGAGGTAATGTTCATTTTGTGATTCAAGTTGGCCTTATCCATTCGATTCGAATAAAAGCGATGGTCCATCTATGATTCCTCGTTTGAACACCAGAGTGCATTGATGACGCTGGTAAAGTGAATGCTGTTCTCACTCCAGGTCTGTGTTTTTAATCCTTCTGAGTATTCGTTTTGTCATCTGTTGTGGATTGTATTTTTAAAAGTACACTTAATTCTGAAATAATATTTTTATCACCAACTGTGTAGTCTGTGTTCTGTTGCGTTGTTGTCCGGGGGGGGCGGGGGCGGGGGGGGGGGGCGGCGGGGGGGGCGGGGAGGAAATGCCTGTACATTCATTGACAGTGCGAAAAGGATTTCAGATCAAAGCATTCTATGTAATTGTTTTCACTCTATCCGGCTAAAAGCTAAACATTCCGGAATTTTACGCACTGGCAGTGCAGTGGTAGTTGATACAGGAATTTGGCCGTACTCCCTTAATTATGTTCGTAAAGTTGCTGTCTGTTTAATGGACACTTATGCTGAACCACTGTTTGTTTAACAACCTATAGTGTCTTTTCGATCAGCTGCTAGTGAAAAGTTGACACAGGTTAGGATTCCTACGAATACACACACTTCGGTTAGAAGTACGCCCAACAGCATCTAATCTACGACCTGCTGTTTTGTGCGGGCTCGAAACGTCGCCTAGGGAAGGACACACACTGTGGGTGTTCCGAAACAACGTGCTGTGAAAAGGGGTAATAAGAGGTTGTCGAAAATTATACAACTAGGAATTTCTTAATTTGTATTTTTCTCGTAATATCAACCCTTTGACGCCAAAACTCCTCTTTTAAGAATTTCAGTCCGAACCGCAAAGAAAACATGACACTTTTCCATTTTTTTATTTATTTAGTGTTCTGTCTGACGACAGGTCCATATGAACAGGATCCTTCCATCCTTTTCTCGGACTGGGACCTGTTCATATACGTTCTTGGCAGATGATCTAGAAGTGGTTTGCCATTGCCTTCTTCTGTGTGTGAATGGAGTAATTGTTGGGATGCCACGGAGGAAAACTCCGTTTTGCCTAGACCACGGCCTTGCCCAACACAAGTTATAAATTCGGGCACCGCCGGGAATCGAACCCGAGACAACAGGATTACAAGGCCAATGTTCTAACCGCTAGACCACCGTGGCTATACTTTTCCATTAAAGTGATTGAATGGTTAACTTTATTTCAGGAAATAATCTTTGTTTATATCGAGAATCACACAAAACAAATAAATACAAAATTCAGAGTTATTTATTTGTAATGCGCGGGGTAAATATAGTTCCCAGGGAGTTTTGGAGGCTTAATTAGTCGACCAAATGAAGAAGGATGAGATTGGTGTGGCATATAGCACGCGTTGGGAAATGGGAACTGAAACCAAAATTTTAGTGACGAAGTCTGAAGGTAATGACTACTTCCGAAGCGAATGAATCAATGAAACCATAATGGTAATCACGTCTTACAAAAACGTAACGCGATATAAACCGATAGATGGAAAATGCGAGAAGTATAATCGATGTCATAACCAGCTCAGTAACTTTCGATGTTTTAAGAACTACGCATCACCACTGAATTACTTCCTCCTGTAAAGCCCAGTTATGGAGACGCGTTTAATTTTGAATTTTTAAATGTTGTTTATTTGAGATTTGTGCTTCAGAGGGTTAAGGGACTTGTCGGATTGTCAAATGTCTTTTAGTGGATACACGAAAGTACTGAAATGGTTATAGTTTTTTGTCGCAGGGCATTTATAACGGCGCTGTTTCGGGGTTTACATGGAAGAACTGAGGAAAAACACTGAAAAATCTGCTGGAATTATGAAGCTGTATGTCAGAAATTATTCTGGCGAGTTCAGAACATGGGCAGGGAGTGCCGCCACAGCGTTGAGTGTGATATGTGTAAAGCGACATGGAACAGAAGCGCTTCTATGCCGTTCTTACAGAATTGACAGTTTTTTCGGAAAATTTAAAATGCCGCTACGCCAGAATTTATTTCAAGTTATAAAACCCGTTTATGAGAAGCAAAAACGAAGTGAAAAATCACCAAGTTTGGAGTAGATCCTTAGCTGTACAGATCACAGACTATGGAGAGTTTCCATTGTGAGCAAGTGATGAGTATACGCGATATTGCATGATGAATGTTGAAGCTATTGGAAAGCGACCGGTTTTATTGGACATAAAAATGAAATGTAGCCGCCGCTTATAAACTGCAGTATCATGTCGCAAACAAGTAGCGAACTCTGGTGTCGTATCGTTCAATCAATGGCCTTGTTGTTGGTTTTGATTGCATGTCAGCAAATGAGTCAGTATCAGGTCTGACTTAGGCTGGACGCACACCGGCTAGTTAACATAAGACGAGACAAGACGAGGTTAATTAATATGACGTCAGAAAATACAAGATAACACATGATCCATAGTCACCAGCTCGCGCCATGTAGTCAGTTTGAACAGGAGATGTTAGAAAATGAGGTTATTGCACTTATAAAATCCATAGTTTATGCAAGCAACATATTAGTTATTAATTCTTTAGTGTTTGGTAACAGACTTCCAATTGGCCACGAGAAATTCCTTCAACATCCTTCCCAATGAATGTTTTACAAGTATTTTTATCATTAGACACTATATAGTCTGAGACACTGACGACGTCGTTAAATAAACCACAAATAAATTAAAATGAAGTCAGTTCTTCAAAGAAGACACAACGTGTCTCTCCATGACCATGATCAACTAGTGAGAGTTGTTTAGGGATCTGAGAATCACACGAAAGTTCATAAATGCGCTGTGGACAGACTGTGAAGTGAAGTGTATGCTAAAATATATAAAAGCTGTGAATGTAACTTAAAAGTTAAAGCAGGCGGTGTATATAATTACTACTAACCTATAAAATATTAAAATGTTATATTGACAAAGATTTACGTTATTTGTCTCAGAAGAATACATGCCATTGTAAATACCCGTAGAGCTTGTTTAGTTCTCAGGGAAAGATTTGAGGTGTCTTAGAACAGTGCCCCTTGGCGAGCGTTTCGTATGAAATGTATCGGTTGTTGTAATACAAAGAATTTGTTGATTAGTTTCCTTCTTAGCAAAATGTAACAAATTTTAGTGTGTCCTTTGCTCCCCGAGAAGTCCTTGAGCTAATATATATACTTTCTCCTTCATTATGAATGATGTTTCCTGATCGTGTACCAACTTTATAGTCACCCTGTACCGGCTGTCTCTGCTTTACGACTCTGTTAAAGAAGTAGCAGAAGCAGGTAACGACGTGTCGTTAGCGCCGTTATAACAAATATTAATAAATATGTATAGGAATCGTTGAGCCGAGAAAATAATAAAGTGATACATAAACTTTGGTACAGTGTATAGTCACTTTCTAGTCCCTGTGGACACTTTTGCTGATGTCGAGGAGCTCCGTCTGGTCTCACCGTACTACTTACTGCCTTACTTTGATCGATCAGCCACACAAACTCTCACTAGGCAATCCATTGTAACTTTACAATGATATATCACCAAGTGGAGCGGTGAGATATATCGAGCCTTGATGCCTCCACTCGCAAGTTTTATAACCCACATTTTGCTGTCAGTCTTAAGAAGACAGGGACGGCGAACTGTTTGTTCGGATACTTTGAGAAGCATTCCGTTATAAGACAGCGTACCTTGAAAACTAGTCTACGAGACACAAGTATTAGGTGGATGAGATTTTTATAATTTTTGCTGTTTACAAAATATTAAGGTAATTACATCAAGGACAATTAAATGCGCGAGACAATTAGAATGCATACAGACGAAGAAAGTTGCATATGAAGTTGCAATTGTAATATCTGAAAGGAAGGGACTACTTGTGAGAGCTAAGAGTACATGGAGGAATAATATTAAAATGGATCGAGTAGTTGACTCGATTTTTATGGACACTGTGTTGTGAACATGTAAACCGATTTACTTCGGTTTCTATTGAGTAGCTGAGCAACTGTCAGCTTCTCAATAAGGACTTTTCTCTACGTGATTAGTTATTAACGAGAAATTAATAGAACGCTGGTGACGATATCACACGAGAAACATTATAATTTGTCTTCTTTAACATAAATTGTTAAAGTTATAAAATGATGGAGTGTGAGATGGGCAGGGCGTTTAGAATGAATAGATAAACCTCTGAGTAAGCGGCCACGTGCGTGAAGCTCAACTAGTCTGAGGTTAAGAAAGCATGGAACTTTTTATCGATTCCGGCATACGTCTCCATGGCATATGATGTACAGGAAAGACTTTAGCGTTTTATTCTGAACAGACAAGGATTTGGAAGGAGCGGTAGTGGGCAGTGTGGAACTTTCAGCAATTATATCCCGAATAAAAATCTAAAGATTCACACAATACCACCATCTTCGGTAATAACCTCGACATGTACTTCGGAATATTATTCGCTATTGAATTAGGGTCGTTTGTTCTTCGACCTGGAAGCAACACGTAATCCCACAACGTTCAGTAAACCATTAGAAATGTTATGACAAACGTTATGGCTGTTTTGTAAGCCGAAGCGGACTTGAAGTGCTAATTTAGTACTCATTAAGCTAAGAGTGTAGTGATTCTGGCGGTGAGAGAAACCAGTGGAAGCAGACATTTTGTTGCTGATTTACACACGTTCAGTATCATATGACAACAGCGCAGAATTTTCAATACGCCGTAATTACGCGTGGAGGTTTATGGGTAAGATAGTATCCTGAAATCTTTGAAAAAAAAGATTTTATGGCTTGAAATATCAGCTGATGTTGCGCTGAAAAAATAAATAAATCAACACGTCAATAAAAACACATATTTTACAAATACTGTCTTTAGAATATTTCAAATTTAATTTACCTTTGTGATGACAGCCTTCTGGGTTACTTCGAAATGTAGTCTCGTAGAAGTTAATCGATATTTCACAGGTGCTTATTGCTGCTATCATTATCATTATCATCATCAGTTTCCTTGTTATTAATTTATTTCTGTTACCAATCCATTGTTCCAAAGCTACTCATGTTACAGAATGACACATACATTTAAAAATTATTTTACTTCGCACGTAACTTAATATTCACTACATCCATAAATATTTCAGTCGTAATGGTTCTTAATGAGATGAATATTTTACGCGATATAAATGTTTTATATTTTAACCATTACTGATAGAATTAAATGTATTATCGGAATTGTATTAAAAAAACCAGTAACCGAAAATAAGTTCGCTGCACAAAATTTAATGTTTATACATAACAGCAAATTCATGCGGAATCAGTTCAGAACTATCAGTAAAAGCATAAATATATGGGCCATTAAGCTTTTTATTCATGGGAAACTCTGCCTTATGTCATGTGCATTTGCATACGTGTATAGGCCTCATTCACATTCTCCCTCTGCATTTATTACTATTATTAATATTTGTATTAGTCTCCGCTTTATGAGATTAACAGGAATTAAATCGGTTTACCCTTTCAACGGATGTTCCCTACGTCATTTACGATCTGTACTTAACATGTACTGATGTTTATTCAGTTAAATTCGGGTTATTCTTTCGATTCCCGGCGGTGCCCCGAATTTATAACTTGTGTTGGGCAAGGCCGTGGTCTAGGCAACACGGAGTTTTCCTCCGTGGCATCTCAACAATTACTCCATTCACACACAGAAGAAGGCAATGGCAAACAACTTCTGGATCATCTGCCAAGAACGTATATGAACAGGTCCCAGTCCGAGAAAAGGATGGAAGGATCCTGTTCATATGGACCTGTCGTCAGACAGAACACTAAATAATAATAAGATGAGGTAGTCTAGCGGTTAGAACGCTGGCCTTGTAATCCTGGGGTCTCGGGTTCGATTCCCGGCGGTGCCCGAATTTATAACTTGTGTTGGGCAAGGCCGTGGTCTAGGCAACACGGAGTTTTCCTCCGTGGCATCCCAACAATTACGCCATTCACACACAGAAGAAGGCAATGGCAAACCACTTCTGGATCATCTGCCAAGAACGTATATGAACAGGTCCCAGTCCGAGAAAAGGATGGAAGGATCCTGTTCATATGGACCTGTCGTCAGACAGAACACTATATAATAATAATAATAATAAAAAAATTCTTTCATGATGAGAACCGCCTGTTAATGTGATATGTTTATCCTAAAATAAAACGCACATCAGATAATAAAATCAGTGTATGTACTAAAACCAAATAAAATAATGCATTTGCATATTAAGGAATATCTACATATAATCATTTAATTACTTGAGTTGTTTGCTTATTATTTTATTTGGTGTTTCGTGAAAATGGCCCATTCATTTTGGGAAATATCGACTGTCTGGCAGACCTCTGAGTTGTTTTGTCCGATTCTTCAATTGATAATTTGTTATATTCTTCATGTTTTTATCTGATTTATTTTAAAGTTTTTTTGCCTGTTGATGGTATCCAAACCCCTACTTTATTTATTTATTTGTGGTTTATTTGTCGACACTCCCAGCTGTAGCTCTCATCAAAAAGCGTGGAATGATAAATAGAAGATCTAACTAATGTATTATGTGATGGAAATAATATGTAAGGAAGAGGCCGTGTCCTAATTTTATGGAACTATCTGTATATTTTCTTGTAAGGACTGGGAAACATAAATCCGGACCGAGATTTGAAGCCGGGACCTGTACAGTACTGAATAAGAGTGCTAAAAGCAACGATAAGAGGTTCTTAATAGGTTTGCCTTTCTACGGTAAATTTTCTAGCATCGTCTCAGTTTGGATAGTACAATCAGAAGATACTTGATCGTTGCGGTATTTGTTGTAAGTAATCGTAATTTGATTTTATCGCGGATAAAATTTCATTATGGTCGGTTATGAGCAGAGTTTTCTGTGTTAACAGACTTGCAGTTACATTACGTCCATGTACTGAATCCAATGGGCACTATTTCTCTGCCACTAGACGGTATATTTATGTTACAAACTTCACGTCTCTCAGTTATAACCGCGGTATTACTATTTCTGTGCATTTACCTAAACACAATACCTGAAGGAAACATCGCACAGACTAATTTATCTAGAGAAACTTTCCTGCATGCCTGGAGCGAATCATGTATTGTAGTAATTAAAATTCTATCTTGAAGATGGCTGCCTTCTGGGATACAGCGCCGCGCAGTCTGGTAGTTATTGACCAACGTTTCGCATAAGGTTACCGCCTCCATAATCAGGACGATAAATCACCGCGAATAGCCATGACAGCGTCAAACGTCATCAGTACGGCTCTGTGTATTGGAGAAGTCTCAGCGCCTGATGGGGCCAATTGTTTAAGCGTTTCGTGATCTTCTTCTGCGAATTCAAGCAAATATCGTGATATAACCTTAAAATAGAGTACGCGCCGCGTGGTTATAACTCCTGCGTTGTATCCGGGAGGTCCCGGGTTGAAATCTCGGATCGGAGAGCGATTATCCTGACTGAGGTTTTCCGTGTTCTTTCTCATTTCCTTCAGGCTAATTCCGGGTTGGTGCCTTAAATTAGGCCATGGTCTTTTCTTTTCACATAGTTTCCAATGCAATATTCGCTATCATCTTCTCATTCGACGTGATATATAGTCTGAGATACTGAAGAAGTGTCTTTAAATAACTACAATAGGTAAATATTACGTCTAAACCATATATATTTCTGTATTTATGCTACTCAGCTTTTATTTCAGTGTTAGGCGTTACTGGGATGGATACGATATAGATAAATAAATAATAATAATTATAATTAATAGTAAGTTTATAACAGAATTTTTATAAAAACACCGTTTCAAACATTATAAAATATACAATTATTAATGTGATGTTGAGTTTGTGTTTCAGTTTTTAAACTATTAAAATGAATGCTATTTATTCTCCACAACTGTTAAACGCGTATAGAATTCCTACCGTTATGTTCATATGAAATGTTTTCTGGCAACACTATATAATAAAGAAACTTCGTTTACGAGGATTTGCTTTTAAACATTAATATTCGTCGGCAAGATTTTTTATTTTATATTTGCACTTGTTTTCTGTAGACTTAATTGAATTCTGTTTGTGTAACCAACCTGGTAGCAAGCATTCCGGCAAGTAAACATGTTGTTAATAATTAGTTTGACAAGAGGAAAACAGAATGTTATATCTGACTATATACCATATACTCTGTCTGATAAATAGCTACGTTTCAGATTTATGCTTTCTAAATTATTCAATCTGCTTTGGTTAGAAGGCAACTGAATTGATGATAATATGAGACGAATTGTTAGAAATATTAATACAGAATTCGTTTATGTTATTTGAGGTGAAGGTAGTGAACTTACAGGTTGTGAGGCATTGTACCGGTGTTTCGGAGCAATATGCAGCTTCCATCCTCACGAGGACCAAACATCATTTTAAAAGTTTGTTTTCTTTGCATGCCCCAGAATCTCACATTGAGATTCCGGTAATCTTTGTGTCTGAATTTTGTCAGAGAGATACATGTCACGCGCTTGAGTTCCATGAATATAACTATAGCTCACCACAGAGACTGATATTGTTCCAAAGCAACGTAGAGAATTGTGAGATATCTACAATATAACGCAGTCCCACCGAGGGTACCTCCCGCTAACATATGAATGTTCGTGTGCATTCACCAAATTATTTCCCTGCATCTTCACAAACTTGAAAGGCTCGAACGACGAATGAAACAAAACATAAATCAAGAGTAATGCTTTCCGTGTCGTATCATTATATGACTTGTGTAACAAAGCGTATGCGGAATTCACCTGTGCAAACAGAGGAAGTACCTTCAAATGCTTTAAATTATACATCATACTTGAGTGTCATTAACCCTTTGAAGCCGAAGATCGTCTGAATATTATTTATGAATTCAGTCCGTACCGCGAAGAAAACACTACACCTCACCATTACGAAAATCAGCTGGTTAACCCTTTGAAGCCGAAGCTCGTCTGAATATTATTTACGAATCCAGACCGTACCGCGAAGAAAACACTTCACTTAACCATTAGAAGTCGAATCAGGCGGTACCACATAAGATTTAACAAAAGAACATCCCTGTCAAAGCCTTAACACTTACTCCCTTATAAAGTACACCAATTTATTGTTTTTATTATATCAGTTGATCCCAGCGCAACAATTTCGTCGCTTACTTCGAGTATAATCGTTGTCTAAGCAGGATGCGTGCCTCGAAAAGCCCAAGTCGACTTTGCGACCTTTTATGATCCCAATTTCAAAGAACATAAAAGGTCATAAGTGTCGATTTTCCCTGCTTCCATCAACACAACTTGAGCAAAGAATAATTTAACATGTTATAGGTCAGTGGTAAGTATGCATACCACCTGCTTTTATGCTTATAAACTTCCATGACGTCCACAGGCTTTATTTGTAACTTTTATATGATTCACACTGAACAGAAACATTTGCCATAAGAAATATTGTAACACATTTTCAACGTTGATGTGGCAAGTTTTCATGGAGGCAACGAACAATTATAAACAGTACTTAGACGACGTTTGTTATTTAATGAGTTAAAATGTTAAATACCGATATTTGCCAAAATCTAGTTGAGAAATCGTGCCAGTGCTTTAATGGTTTATCGAAAGGTTTAAAAATTTTCAATTTCACTGGGCTTACTCAGTCACTCCAGTCAAATATAGGAATACAGCCTCAAATTAGGTACGACCACTTTATTCTACATGTTTCCCGTTCATTATTCACTAATAAATTGACACTATATAATATAGCTACTGAATGCGTTGTTAAATACACCGTAAATATTTACATATTCATTAATTAATTCACTCTCATTTGTTTAATTACGTATTCACTGATTTGTTCCTCCTTTCGCTTATTCTCACAGCCACCCACCATTATCTACAGGGCATGTAATAAGCAACTGTTCGCAGTTTGGTTGGTTGGTGATCATCTGTGGAAAAGGGATTTTGGGACTTTTATTTTTTTATTTTAGTGTTCTGTCTGACGACAGGTCCATATGAACAGGATCCTTCCATCCTTTTCTCGGACTGGGACCTGTTCATATACGTTCTTGGCAGATGATCCAGAAGTGGTTTGCCATTGCCTTCTTCTGTGTGTGAATGGAGTAATTGTTGGGATGCCACGGAGGAAAACTCCGTGTTGCCTAGACCACGGCCTTACTTACTTACTTACGAGATAATATTTATGAACGTTACAACCGTTGCCATGGTAATGCCGTAAAGGTATTTCGGACCTCACGTCATCTGTCTGTTAGGTGATGGTTGTTTATTGTTAAGCGATTCTAGGCCTCTTGGGATTATATTTGTGGTTGTGTCATTACCATTTTGAAAATTCTTGACGGGCATTTTACTGGTGTTTTTTCAGATTGCATTATGCTCCAAATGCAAGCCTGACTACGGCTCTCATTGTACAGTCATGTAACAGAATACGATACGTTGTATGAAACTGAGTCAGACCGGATGAATTCCTAACCCAAAACAAATTAATAATTCGTCATTAAAATTTTATGACCACTGACTCTATAAAAGTAATGACTAAACGATGGAACGTGGAACATATCATGACGCATGCTGAGTCAATCAGGTTCGATTATAAGAAGGCAGATGTCCCTCCGTTACTACATGGGGACAAGTTCTTTAAATGACGGAAAATTTATTTTGACAGTTTGAAGAGAGTTTAAGCTGTAACCAGAATGGACTTTGACGGAAATGTTAATAAAATCAAACAGATACTAATTTCAGCATATACGACACCTTAACTGCCGTATAAAATATAAACTTCGAAACTACCCACCTGTTTCAGGCGACTTATATCCCTTTCACGCAACAGCGGGTATCCGGACAGTAAATATTAACGCAATAATATACGCACGGTTCACACTACGAATTCTATGAAGTTTGTAGCACAGTTTAATTCAAGGTTTAGTTTAGCGCGGTATACATGTTTACGTATGCCCTATGTTAACATTTATGATGGCACATCCTAGTTAGAAACAACAATTTTATATATACGGCTGTCAGAGTTTCGTTTAACGGTATTAAAACTTTAAACGAATTAAAGCGATTCAAATATTAACGTAATCTCTATTTTTGCTTTCATGCACTAATTCACTGAGAGACAGACGTTTTAATATTGGGAGTCAGATTACGATAGTATGCGAAATGGTAAAATTCGCCTGGAAATTTGTTAATGTACGTGGGCCAGCTGACTGAGAATAAGGCGTAATTCTTCAGTTCTGTTAGCCATGTCACTTTAGTGAGAACGTCCAAACATTACGACAGATAACTTGAAGGTATTCATTAAATAATTTTTCTATACAGATTTATGTGTTTATGATTTGGGCCGAGCTCCTTCATAAATTCCCTCACCAATTTTTAATTTAACTTTTTTTACAGACAAATATGCATCTGCTTGTTTTATATTTACCATTTTTATTCCATTAAGTCGCGAATTTCATTAAAGTTAATTACCGCGATACCAAAGCTCACAGCCAGACACTGTCAACCAATAGGGTCCAGTCCTATTACTTTATGATAAATTTTAATATTATGCTTCCATCTGCGACTAAGACTACCAAGTGGCTTCTTTCCACCAGGTTTTCTTAGTAAAATTCTGCGTGTATTTGTGAATTAAATCGTATGTGGTACAACCACCGTCCACCTCACCCTGCCTTCATTTGTTCATCCTAATAATATTCGGTGATTAGTACAAATTACGAAACTCCCCATTATTAGTTTTCGTGAAACTTGTGGAAAGGTTTCAAGTTACGTTATTTTCAGGATCTAATTTTAATTTGGACTGATTTGAACAGAGCAGTATCCTCTCATGAAAGCTGGCTGCGCTATTCCAAAGTAGTTACTATACCCTGTAACTAGACTCACTTGCAATGTGGATAATTAGGGGGTTGTTTGTTATAATTCCTGGCAGGGGTTGGTTGTGGTGCTATATCGATCTCAGCCTGAGGCAGTTTGAGGGACGAGGGGGAGGGGTTGAAAGCGACAGGCATTGTGATGGTGATCTTGTTGAATGGACCCGTCTCCCTCCTCTGCCCGTTTCTCCGCTGTTTCATAACGCATTTCCTCAGCGTCACATCTTCAATGCTCTAGCAGTTTCTACATGTACGTACCTCACATGTCGGTATAATGGAATAATGTGACTGTGAACGGGACATTGCAGTGACAAGTAAGAACAGAGACGAAGTTGAAATTCTGTTTGTGATGACGGTTTGGACACAGAAATAGAATGCTGGTTAAGGAGTAAAAACACTGGTAAAATTCGAGCAGCGAAAACATAATTTTTGAAAATTATCAAGGGATTAACAAAGATGCATGCATAATTCGGAACACCTAAGAGCAGGTAGCTACAGTGGAAAGCGGTTGAGTTCAAAACAAAATTTTCACTAACAGACGAAACAGATTTATTACAAGTTAAAGGGATATTCACAACATAGTTTCTAGAGATTCATTCAAAAGACAACTGTGAAGCTTGAATATACTTGAATCTAATCAAAAGAGAGTTTTGAAAAAATTTTTCCTCTATATAATTATTAAATGTTACATACCAGAGAAGATACATCTTGTGAGACCTAAGAGTAGATGGGAGGATGCGATTCAGGACTCCAGTCGCCACCTCTTCTGAACACTACAATGAATATTAGTGTTTAATAAAAGGCGGATAAATGGAATTGACTCTACGTAATATTATGATGGCCGTATTATATTAATTACGCTATCTTAGAAAGTTTTAACTAATAAATGAACATAATTCTTAGACATGAATTATATTACACTGATTTGTTTATAAAATGTATTTTAGCATATATACAAGCAACTATTTTAAATAAGTAATATCCGAAAACTAAATGCAATCACATATTATCTCTTACTACTGTTCACTGCGTTTATACAAAAGCATCATGGATACTTTATTGTTGCGTAATAACGTGGAACCTTCTGTATTGTTTACCTTTTGTTCGAGATCATCGGTCTCCACGTGGATCAAATTGTAATCGACTGTGGTGGAAACAGTATCGATCTGTAGATGCAAAGTGATTGGCTTTTGTTGTGATGGTGTTGAAACTTCCGGGATTCGTGAATTTTTTCTTTTTTGGAATGGGAGTGTACATTCCTATTCAGAAAATTTACGAACAAGACAGGATTAGCTCATAAGTTACTTGAATTTTCTTTGATTTATATTACATCACAACTTTATATCCACAAATTCAACTGGCAATAACCAGACCCCAGCCTAGTATATTTTCAACATATTTGTTATTTTTTAACACGTTAACTTGAGTAAAGTGAAACTTTACGTTTTTCATATAGAAAAAATTCATTTTGTGGTCTTCTGTGATGAGACACCATGCGGTCATTTGAGTGGTCATTAAGTTTCGGTGGAACCTACTGCCGACATCTTTTTGGTGACTACTTATATGATCGCGCCGTGTCGCAACTGAAAAGATCCAATGGAGTCTATTGGCAGAATAAGGTTCAGTGAAAGTTTCAAAAAGCTTTCGCAGGTACCAGTTGCAAAATACATCTGTTAGCTTTGCCCTGTGCGTCTTGGCATCTGTCTATTTGTCTGACTGTCCGTCCATATTGAACAATACGAAAAAAAAACTGAACGTATTTTTATTAAATTTATCGTTAGGTTGTTCTACAAATATGTAATGACACATACAAATTTTTGTTAAGATCGCATAAGAATACACGAAGACCCACATTAACTCCTGCTCCGAAAGTGACCGGATGGCGGATCAAATATTATTTTGGCTGCCATAATAACTTTGCTTATATGGGGTATACCCTTGTGGGATTCTCCATCTAGCCACTCGTAGGAAACTCTGTGGTAGCTCCATTCCTCAGTCAGAAACCACATCGACATAAAAAACCAATTTACAACTCTGTCGCCGCTGGTGTCATTCAGAAAACTCAAATTATGGCGAAAGAGACAACATTTTACGCTGCGTATACACTGATAATGCGTTTTAAAACTATGACAATATTTTTTTGTAAAAGGAGGAATTGAACATTATACCTTTCAGCGCCAACAATAAGGAGTAGAATGCTATAAAATAGCATATTTATCTAATATAAGCAACGGAGACAGAATTGTTTCATACAGAATTAAATTCTGTGTTTGATTACCCAAAATAAGACGTATAATGACCGTGGTTTATTATACGACACGTCACTGTATCTGCTTTAATTAACGCCAGGCCTCTGCTTCTGGGTACAAAGCTCCAGCGTCTTAGAACATTTATGCGTGGCAGCCAATGAATATGAATGTACGCCATTTTGTAGCTACGTCGACACTGTTTAATGTCATAAACACAGTGAACATAATCACGGGATTAAACCTTACATTTGTTTATAGACTCAAATACATGATACATCTCAGTTCGTGCAATTAACTCCACATAATAGAGCCCTCATTTAGAAACTGATAGTTGCTCAAAAAACTTCCCTATCTTCCACGGGACCCAAAGGTTTATTTCCGCCTTTACCAGAGAGCACTTAATTGAACCTTTACCTGAGCCACCTGAATTCAATCCATATCCTACCACACTCTTTTAGAAGATCCATTTTAGTACTGTTTCCTAGAATATGCCTAGGTTTGCCTAGTGGTCTCGTCTGTCTAGGTTTGCCGACTAAAATCTCGCCCTTGTTTTTCATCTTCTCTATTCGTGCTATATGTCCCGTTCATCTCATTCTCCTTGATTTTATCACACAATAATCGATGAATAATGAAACTAAGGGTACTCAACTTTAATTATAATAAAATAATTGATAATTTTGTTTTATACAAATTCACTGGGTTCGTCTACTAGGATACGCACACTGATGTCGCTAAATTTCTCTCTCTGTCTCCAAATATTGTGTTACATTGCTGATTTTAAGCTGTGAGTGTTGGTAACACTGAGGTAAAAATTTTGCTCCCTCTCGCTAAACGTCAGGAGATTTTAATGCCATTATAGAGCCTGAGACATTTAGAATACGAAACTGGATCATCAGTTACTCTACAGAGACTTTCAGCGATAAGCTATATATATATATATTTATAACATTAGAGTGGGCATATGTTTTTGGAATCAGTAGTAGTGTGACGGGGGTGATGAATTTCCCATTGCGCGCTGGGAATTTATCGGTGACCCCAGGCTACATAATCGAACTGTATTACCCTTTAAAAGCGAACAGACTTGCCAGTGTACAACTGAAATTCCGATCGTATTCCCAGAGTTTCGGAACTTTGTTGCACTTCGCTGCTGTAGTTGATTCATGCGCGAACGTTACCGGGCAACCGAGCGAACGAACAGTTTGCTTTAGAGTCGGTGCTTGACAAGAACTGAACCTCACGCATCATTTAACGGCTCTGAACAAATTAATGAAGTTGTTATTGTCATCGAATGAATGAGTTAATGTATCGGATTCCTATTTGTTTTCTTACAATTGTCAGTGCGATGTTATGAATGGGGCACTGCTCATATGGGAACAGTGGTGTAATGTGTAGTAGGACAATGCAGGTCACCGACGTTCAGCGTGCATTACAAGTACGGCATCATATTATACGAGGTGCGATCGGAAAGTTTCAAGACTGTGTCAATAGAGGGCGAACCGGATGTAGTACGAGCTTCTGCCGCTAGGGGGTGCGGCCTACATTCATAGTGAATCAGTGTGCCAAGCCGGTATCATCGAATTAGCATTTGTTTCTTAGTTACGGGCGTTTTGGTAGTGCATTACACCGACCCTCCTGCGATTTCGGAATGGCGTGTGCATCAAATTTTTTCCAAAGACTCGCCAAAACCGAAATACATAAATGATATGTAAAATGCGTATCATCTTATTCACACCGCTTCAATAGCTGAATATCCCGAAATTCATGTAGCTAAAGCAGTTTTTATCACACATTTTTTTTAATTATTTATTTGTAATATGATTAAAACACTAAAAGCAACTTGCCATTCTCTTCATGAAATTACCTCTCCACTGTACTATTTATAAACTCAGAAACGACTGTTTTCTGGAGGTATTGAGTTGTCTGTCACCGTGACAAAACAGAAACACTTAACTTTTAACAAACTTGTGAAAAGTACTTGAATAACTACGTGAGAGGGTGGGCCAGAAAAGGGAGACTCTTACACTTAGCGGACGGGGCGAATGGGGGCATTTTATTATTATTATTATTATTATTATACCTGTTAAATTATAATTATAACTTTTGTATGAAGCAGTAAATTATGAACTGTAAACAATCAGGAGCGAGTAGGTTGAACGAAGATCAGTTTAAAGCAGTGTTTCCTAAAGTGTTTCAGTGAATCAGACGTCAACGAGAAACATGCCATGTTCAGTTTTGCTCTGAAAAAAAATCGAATATCTGCATTAGATGACTTTCTGTCTATCTGTCTGTCTTCTTTCCCATACTCCCTTCTTCAGACCGGAGTACTTTGCCTGTTACTTAAGGAAACTCACGTGATTGCTTGGGGAGCGAAGCAGGTTTTGAATTAATAATTTTATCTTTAGGCTGGAGACGGCAATAAAATATATTTGACCCCTGCAGGGTCCCTCAGTGAACTCGTTTTCAGGGGAACACAGTTTGTGAATATCTGGATTATCCATTCATAAATTCTTGAAAGACCTCGGTGAATAATGAGAAGAAATGTCGGACGAGACTTTCATTCAGCTAAACAAGTTTCAGACTTTCCCAACTTAAATAGTCCGTCGAGGAATGAGCACTTGAAGTCGTAAAGAAGTTTACAGCTTTGTCGGCATTTACCGCCTTCCCCTTACTCCTTGAAACAAACGCAATCTTAAACCGCGCTGCCTTAAAGTTTTCTATTCATACTGTTTCCTGGACTTTCAAAGTAACACCTCTGGAAGGAGGGATATTTTGTTGAGTTGTAAGGTCGATATAATTCAGCCATCTTGTCTATGCCTTGTCTCTGCTAGCAAACACAGTGGCTCGTAGTGAAAACAGGATTATGACGTATTGAGACAGGACATGCAAGCAAAACTATTATTCTACAATCTGCTACTGTCTCCATGGATGAGCCGGGATAGCTCAGTCAGTATAGTGTCTAGCTACTGGCTGGACGACCGGGGTTCGATCCCCGACGGGGGCAGAGGATTTTTCCTCTAGTCTCTGCGTCCAGACCGGCTCTGGGGCCCACCCACAATGGGTACCGGGGGTCGTTTCCCGGGGGTAAAGCCGGCCGGGGCGTGACGCTGACCACTCACCCCCATCTAGTGCCCAGGTTAAGGAAGAGAGGAGCTATAACTCCACTCCCCCCAAGCGCCTACATGGCGTATAGTGGGACAAACTTTACTTACTTTACTTATACTGTCTCCATGGAGCAGAGTTCTTATTGAAAAACCAATAGTCGCTCATCAAGTCAAGAAATATCCCCGACTCTCACATAACACGAACATTTATTACGGTGTTTACATTAGCCCTCAACTGGTCCATACATCGAAACAGCTGAGTGCAGTCCACATACCCAAGTGACCCTACAGCAGTGGATGTTTCTAAAAAAGAAACGTTTTGTGGCGTAATGTTGGCAGCTTCACTTTGTGACAATTAGCAACATATATCCACTCCCGCAAGTGATTGGCTGGCTGCTTTCAATCTTTGTCGGGACGTATGAAAGCTAAAATATCACACACGGACTTCCACCGTGGTTTTAACCGCAAATGGAGACAGTAGGATGATAAGGCAATTACCGTTTCAGACATAGTCAGCAATGTGACTGGAGTAAATCACGATTAGCAAGTTGTTTTTAAAAACATGCAGATATAATCAGTTTTATAAAATAAATTTGCTTACATACGTCATTACTGAAATTTGTCTGCATGCGTGTAATTAATTACTGTTCTCCGATATTAGAAGGGCGTTCTAACAGAGGAGAATGACTTGCTCGGGGCAGGTGGCAGGTAGCACAATATATGCATGACGAAACTAATATATGTGTAGATACGAGGCTGTTCTGTTCCAAATATCCAACTCTTCTTCGTTTCATAAAACAAAGAATGCATGAAAGCAGTTACAATTTTACAAAATTGCAGTCTGTTGAATTGGTAAATGAATCTGTGTTCATGAATTAATGCCTAATTTTAAAATTAATCAGAGAATGTCCGTTAAAAATGAAGCATAAACATGGAAACATATTTATATTCAGAAATTCATGTTATTTAATTTGAGTCTCACACCGTTGGCTTTCATGTGTGTAAACAATTATAATCGTATAAAGTTTATTAGTATAATTAATACCGCCAAAGACCTTTCATGTTCAGTTACAGCATATTTTTCGGTTTGTTCATTATTTTCAATTTTATGCACAGGCAAACGAGAATCAGCGATGTTTCATAATCCCCCAGGGCTGCTGTTTTTTTTTTGTTGTTGCTACAAATGAAAATTAGCTTCAGTTCTGTAAATGATGTTCAATGCCTGTATCAACATTAATTCTCGTCTTCGTCAAACAGTTGAGTTCCAGCCTCAGAATATCGTCTAATAAATGAACTAATTAAGCGGAAAGCAAATATTTCCACTTAATAACATTTGGTTCCATTAGATATACTGTGTAATATGATTACAATTTTGGTATTGACACAGAATTTTTGTTGGGAATCTTGAATGGAAGAGAACACTCGAAAAATCTAGCCTTAGATAGGAGAATAATATTAAAGTGAATCTTATGGATATAGTGTCGGAGGTTGTTTATTTTGTTCGCCTGACTATTGGTGGACTATAGTTAAGACGGTGTTTCCTAAAAGATGTGACTGACTGAGCGACTATTAAGTTATCAAAAAGGACTGATATGTAGGTAGTTGAACGATGGAGGTTTCTACCGAGGGAACTTTTAACGTCAGTAGTGAAGCTTTTGACTTCAAAGTCAGGAAATTCCCAGAGAGGTTTGCCGTAGTGAAATTTTCGTGTCTCCTAGCAACACTTGGTCCGTGAGTAGAGTCGTTCTCAGTCTTTGCTAAGAAAGATTTCTTGGTAAAAGCCCCGGCAGAATACTGAGACCTTTTACCTGATTGAAAGAAATAAATCACCAATATTGAACGATGTTTTTTTTGCTGATGTCTTAACTAAAAATACTATTCTAAAGGACACATAATATTGGTGTGCGTGGCACAGGTGTCCGTGGAGCAGTGCAGACTCCAGTCTGTACCTGCTGTTCTTTCGCGCCGTGCAGTCTTATATATAGTATATATACAGACATTTCGGAGCAGCGAGCATCCTCCGTCAAACTGATGCAGCGTATCTCTTCTATATAGAAGACTACGCCCTGAAGATGACGGCAGTATGTTCCCCCGAATTATTGGTGTACAAACAGAAGACTACACTATGAAGATGGAGGCAAAAACGTTCCTTCAAAACGTTGGTGTATTGTCGCAAGACGACACCCTGAAGATGAAAAACCATGCTCTTACGTAAAACCATAAAGATAAATTTTCTTCGGAAACAACAGTGTGCAGCTGCACGGTCAATAGCCCAGTAAGCCACAATCTTAACTCAAGTAGCTGTGAAATTTTCAAAAACCTGCTTAAGATAAAAAGTGTTTATTCTTTTAAATTGTTCTAATTTAATATAATATAATTTAATTTAATTTCTTCTTCATATCCGGTCCTCCTCTCTTTTCTGTCTTCTACTTCCTCCATATTTCTGTTTCATTGCTTTCCTTACTAATTCCTGTCTCTTTCATAAGGGACTGCTTTTATTTCGCGTCAGTTAACTACCAGAGCGCAGCACCTGCATGGAGAGACAGTGTTTCTAGGAACAGAGCATAAGTGACGAGGAAAATCACGAGTTTCCTCATTTGAACTCATGAATTATTTATTAATTCTCTATCAAAATGTTAACAGCAATTAAATTTAATTGGAACCACCGTAGAGAAGCTTACACCGTGAAGCGTCACAGATTTGTTCGTGCTCTGAGTACGTGAACATTGAGTTCAAGATATCAGTAGTGGAAATTATGTGATTACTACAGCCATGTTTGTAACCTAACCATCCTTGTGCTTCTCACCCCTCCATCTTCTTGCGTTACTGTAGCATTTTCGTGGTTTTACTGTATCCATGATCCGCGATACAAAATAGTGCTCTAAAATAAGCCACAAACGATTCCGCTCATATTATTTTCCATTCAGGAATTTTCTGAACTGTGTCAGTCGATCCTGAATGATCTCAAGTTTTGATACAGCATCGTAAAATATTTTGAACTGAATATTTTGTCAAGGTAGTTGTTTTTTGTTTGTTTTTGTTTTTGTTTTTGTACAACGCCAATACTTATTATGACTGAAATTTTTTGAAAACTGTAATATAATTCTTTCGTTAATGAAAGTTTATTTTATTTGGCAACACAACGCACCAGAGTCAAACAGACCAGAATAATTAATTTTTGCGCGGTTTATATTGTCCGTACTATGGAAGGGTTAAATATAATGCGCTGAAATATTTACCACTAAAATTGTGTTTGTATTTCTTATTTCTCTACTGGAAAAACAGTTTTAAGCTACGGTAACTACTGAGATTTAGCTGCCTTCACAATTAATTAATACGTCACGGAATTTCTAATTAAATTATTTTAAACTGTTTTATCAGAACCTAAAATTTCAGCAATACCAAAACCAGCTATTGGAAGCGATCCTGGACCAGTTTCACCCTCAGAATCTCCTTGCTATGCCGATTCCTGATGTTTTTATAATATTCTCTGCTTTCCAAATGACTTTTTTCGAATAGGTTTTTGCATCAAAATTATGCATAAATCGTTTTTTTTCTCTTACCCAGCTAAGTAACCAGTCCATTATAATCTTGTGGAACTCATTTGCCTTACAGAAGTGTCCTAGGTGAAATCCGTGGTTCACGAAGTTATTCAACGTGTAATAACCTGAATTTCATCTGAGGTTAAATTAACTATTATTTACCACTGTGTTCTTATTACAGTGTCTGGCGAAATAACTCACTCCTTTGTATACGTAGTCATTTTAACTGCGACACTGTCCTCGCGTTTGTCGAGATAGGAAGCCAGCAGACGGTAAAGTTACGCCTTCTCGTGTCTCGCTCTTTGGTCCAGTGTTTGTTGACCACTGAGGGGATGGGGGGAGGGATGTTTTTTCACGGTTCGTTAAGTAACGAGTCACTTGAACTAGGAAGGTCTGTCTGTTGGCTTCGCTGCGAGGACTTCCCTTCCCGTTTAGCGGCTCCCACAGTGCTGTTGTTTGTTCATTGCCATCGCACTCCATTCTCGCCAACCTGTTGCACACAACGAGCAAACAAACAAAGAGATGAGACCTGCATACTTTGAAATCGGATTAAACATGGGTCTAAAGTGACGGTGAATATCGAATTCGTATTTAGAACTCATTTTAAGGATGAGTTATTTTAGCAAAACAGCGCTAAAGTTAATGTTAATCTGAAATAAATACGGTTCACGGGATAAATCTGATTCAAGATTGAGACCAGTGGCGGGCTGTTGTGAACTCTATAATGAAATTTCAGTTTTCATAAAAGGCGGGCAATTTCTGACTTAGCGAATATCGGCCTCTCAAGAAAGACTTTGCGTAATGGAATTAATACGTGTTCCTGGAACTGGCTAATACTGGAATTTGTGAACCTTGCAGGTGAATAAGTGTCTAGCAGTAAATCAATTCAAATTGTCTTCAAAATGTTTATAAGCGAAAATCCATAAAACGAAAGGACTGATTACAAATGAAATTTCTAAAGCGACAGGCATTTCGACGATTTCAGCTGTCATAGAACGGACAATGGCTCTGTAATAAACTGTAAAATAAATCATACTTTTTTCCACGCAAAAATCAATGTATCATCTCAGCTCGACGATAAATGAGAGACTCGTGTTTCAAAATATTATTATATTAACCCTTTCGGTTAGCCTATGTTCTGCATTGTACCTGGGCCGTCTGCGTTATTACTCCACATGTTCCACCGCTGTTGTTATGACAACAATAGTCCCTTTTAAATGTCGGATAGACCATACATGATTATTTGACGGCCAGAATATGTTCGATCAGTTTTCATATGCGATAATAGATGTTTGACAAACAAGTGAAAATTGGAGAACTAGCATATAATTGAGAGTTACGGGTACCATATAGTCATAATCATCTACTTATCCCTTAGTCCATCTGTTAGCATAAAAGTAATTCTTCAGACTACTTATGTATGTTTTCATTCATCCGCTCATCTGTCAATTCGATGAATCGATTTAACCTAACATTAATTCATAATTCAATCAATCCATGTAACAATGAATCAACATACAAGACCATCAGTCAGAAGGAATATTTCGTCCCTGAATTGCGCCACTATGGCTTTCTTCCGCAGTTTTTAAATTAATTATTCTCTAACCATCCTGTCCTCTCGCGATTTTTTATCTAATAAATTGAATATACCACGAATAACATAAATACAGTTAACGAATTCACCGAAACACTGATCTGTGCATGGATCATTCGGTTCTATGACTCTATGTACCCGTCCACCCGTTCCGCAGTAAGCAACTGTTCAGTCACACACACCCGTATCGGCGGCACATTCCTCCATGCATGGTGTGTGCGTGTGTGTACAGCGATGCGTGTCTCTAATCAAACGCGTAGTATTTCCAGCTGAGTTCAGCTCCCCGTTGTTTTCAGTTGTATATTCCACACCTGTAATTCTCAAGCAGAACTTCACGAGGACCAAATTCAGTTCGAAATCACATTACATAAGCATGTTTCGAAATATATCGTCGGCCGTCCGTCGGGTATGTAAAAACACATTCAGTTACTTAAAATGTTCATTGTATGCCTTTATGCAAACAAATGAAATCGTTAGATAAGAATTAGAGCAGACAGTATTATTAATATCTTCTATCCTTCGGTTGTTGTTGATAAAGGAACTTTGGGATTCCGTCTTCACCAGCCACATCGAATAAATGTATGAAAAAAATATTAACATTAATAAAAGTGAGACGCGGGCTTGCAGAAAACTCATTTAAAATCTGTCTACTCCATTTTCCTCTTTCCTTATTTCATAGTACGCATGTGGGTCCTTTGTCACAAAAGAATGTCGCGCCCTTCGGTTCCCGTTGGGGGGGGGGGGGGGAGTTCAGATATGGAGACGAAATGCAAATATAGTGAGTAAGCAGTTTCGGACAGCAGATAAGGGGCGGTCCTCCAGATTGATGGTTGGGCGGGGATCTAATTTGTCCTCGCTGTATAAAAATCAACATTTTCATGAAATATTGCACAGAAAATCTGAGATGGATAGGAACATGATAAATTCGTGTACAATTTTGGTTGGAAAGCCCTAAGGGAAGAGAACATTGTAAGGACCTAAGACTAGAATGGGTCTGAAGGAAGTAGAGTGGGAGGTTGTAGACTGAGTACATCTTCTTCAGGATCGGAACAAGTGGCGATTTCTTACGGCTCCGTGAGATTATTGGTAAATATTCACAGTGTTAGAGAACGAAGCCGGATACTCTCCCCTTGAGGCAGATGTGAAATGGGCGGGGATTTCAATTTAACAAGGCCATTTTCCTTCAGAAGCTCTAGAACCACAAATTATTCTTGTTTCACAGAGCTTTTCTGTTGTTTGTTTTCGGAATCTTGTCTGGTGGTTGTAGTCGATATCTTTTGTTGCGGAACATGATCGATTATCGAACCGCAGCAGAACCACAAGACACTCCAGGAATGTTAATATATAGGCGGCGGTGGGATGAGTGAGGCACGGAGTGGGTATATCGGCTGTCGGGACTGACTTCTGAGAGAAATCAAGTGTCTTCCCTCAGTTTTGCCTCTGGCCCTGATAATATATTGTAAAGTGGGTCTGAGATAAAGTCGTAACTTTGCAAAGTGAAGCAGTTTTTGTTATCGAAATGAGATAGAGGAGATAACGAAGAAAATAATTCGCAAATAGAATAACTAAATTAACTGAAACAATAAATAGTCAGGAATGAAATATACAGGACGTTCACAAAGTACATTATTAAGAATGAGACGTGTGAAATATTCTACAAAATTATTAAAATATTTATTAGTAACTGTTCACTTAGTGACATCTTGTGGCATGTATTCTCACATTATTCTATCATATCTACAGAGGAATTATTTAAAAAAATATTAATTTTCCTTAGGTACTCGTTAGTTCTTTAAAGAACAGTGGTAATTAAATGCACCACTAGATTTAACATGCAATAACTGTATATTTTTCTCACGTAATATGTTTATGGGTTTTATGTGATTCTCAGAATAGTCACCAACTGTTTTCTTGAACAACATTTTAAAGTGATCTTTGTTATACATTCGCTTTGTGTTCTTTCTGAGGTAGAAAGTGAATTTTAAATATGATTTGGACAGGCTTCGTGCTTCAAAGGCTTAACATAACATGCGTACGTTTATTTTGTACACGATTATAAAGTTATCTGAATGATAAAAACGAGCTCTTCGGGGTATACAGTCTTAAAGAGATATGTTAGTAAGTGGGTATCTTGCGATGTTTACTGACTTAAAATACAAAAATAAATTCGGAGTATTTTAAAAACTAAACGAAGTTTTGTATGTGTATCATATATAGCTTTAGTACATTTTAAGAATCCATAATTTTACTTATTGTCTGTATTCGAGATTACGACTCTGCAAGACAAGAGTTTAGAACACAACAGAAAATCCATACGACACCCCACCTCTCTTTTATCTGAAAATAGATGGGGAGTTGGTGATAGACTGGCTCTTGTTGTGTTATTGGCAAATATTCGCAATTTGCAAGAACGATGGTGGATCCCCCCTCCCCCCACAAACCACAATAGCGGTTGCCGCTAACATCGCATCTGCTACAGTCAACTTTCTTTGCAGAAGTTTGCTGTACTTTTTAACATAAAAAGCAGGGCTTGTATTTATGGATTTAAGAGGATATTTTAGGGAAACTGCCATGCAATTCCGCATGAGGATGAGAAGCAAATGTGGTTTCTACGCGGTGAGATGTTTTTGTTTCTAGACCATCAGCGTCTACAGCTTAGAATTATGAAGGCGTTATTTTAACTGATGATATAATTTGAAACAAATAATTTAAGTAATTGACTTTTGTAGAGTGATTAAATCTCTCTCCGTCTCTTAAGAGTGACATATTCTTTATTACTTATTTACTGACATACTGCTTATTTCATAAGCAAGTTATTTATGTTTGAACATACATGCAGATATTTGCTAAAGATACAGTTACATTCGTCCAGAAGTTAAGAGTAAATCTGTTATAAAATACATTTTCCCATCATCTATGCAAAGAAAATAATGATTAAAATTCACAAAACTGTAATTTTATTTTCGCTTTTTGTTGAGTGTAAAAAGCCCTCTCTCTTACAGAAAGGATAAAAACATGGATTCGGGGTGTTTCTCTATCATCCTGTTATCTGGTTGAATCCAGTCCACATCTCCGTTTCGCTTATACTTTACGATCTATTTTAATACATTCATCCTAGCTACGTCTAGGCGTCGCAAGAGATTTCCATTTAAAATTTTCGCGATAAGAATTTCCGTTGTTCCACCTTGTGCGAATACTACGGATCTAATTTATTCTTTCTTTCCGATTTAAACTAATAACAATAAGGAGATACCAAGCAGGGAATGTTAAACAGAATTCTACTGATGGTGATTACAAGAGATAAAGATTCAGTCACCGGAAGCATTGCGATAAACATAGCGTTGTGTCACAAACTGAAAGTGACTTTGTTGTAGGATTCCTCATTCAGCTGATAAAACCAATGGTGTTGCATTTCGCGGACCAAACGAATCGTCCTCCCACGAGTCCCTTCTTCAGTGGCCCTGAAATCGTACAAACAGAGATTCCCAAGTGATTGAAGAGGACGAAAGCTTTTACCTTGTTTATGGATCCTTGGACCTTAAAGATTTTCCTCACGAGAGCTGAGATTGTATCTGCGACTCTGATGCGTGATAGTCTATTGTATAGATAAAGTATGCATGGAGCTATATCTCCACTCCACAATACCCATCGCTGTTTAAACTACAACTGAATTTGCATACCTGCAAATTTAAATATCAGCATTTTTAGGAAATATATAAAGCTTAATTAACCGTTTAAAGTCCAGTGATGGCTGTATATACTGTACGTAAAACGTACTTTAACATTTAGAATTTTGTAAGATTTAAGGCTTTTACGGCTGTAAGTAAGAAGATGGTCGTCTTATTGCGCCACGTAGTCTGGTAGACGTTTACCGACGTTTTACAGGTTCTAACTGCGTCTATCACAAAGACGACGGTGGAAGTAGGATCCTGATGATTGAGGCAGTAGGCACGTCTGAGTCTTTGTCAGCTTCTTCCAGAATACAACATCCCATCCATCTTCTTCTAGCATTTTTACCACGGAATACATTCATAAAATTTGTATGATTTTCAAAATAAATAACAATTATTTTTCTATGCAGCATTAACTTAATTGAACTTTGCTGTGAAGACACTCTTTCTTAAGTAGGAACACATTTTCAAATATTATTTAGACGAATATTGGACTTGTAATTGTTAAGCACATGGGCTAACTTTCTTGACTCATAGCAACTGTATTTGTAACTGAATAAAATTTTTCTTGGATATTATCCATCGTCTAGTAAATATAAAACGTAAAACGACGTTTCGGAGATGGGACTCTATCTCCGTCTTCAGGTTCCTACTCAGTTGGGCCCACTATCTCCGGATAGGGATCAGCTCTATCTAGTGGGCCCAACTGAGTAGGAACCTGAAGACGGAGATAGAGTCCCATCTCCGAAACGTCGTTTTACGTTTTATATTTACTAGACGATGGATAATATCCAAGAAAAATTTTATTCAATTGACTCTTCACCATCGTCAAGAAGTTTTAGATTTGATATGTATTTGTAACATTCAGTTACCCTGCCGATGGTTATTTTCAACTCTAAATGACCTAGAAACGAATCCGCATCTATTTTGATATTCGGACTAGATTTCTTAGAGCATATACGTTCTCTTTATTGTGCCATAATATCATTATAAGTGCTTCAGGGAAGCCTTGACATTGTTGGAGGCAATTTCTCCGACACGACTGTCAGGCGCGTAGTCTAAACACATAATTGCAGGTGGTTCCCGTTCCTTGCATCGTCTTCAAAAGTTTATATACAAACAGGTACCGTGTTCAATGAAATACATTCTTTGCACTCAAAGTTATTTAACGATGCTTTATCTGCAACAGAAGTAATTAAATGTGATGAGCGGATAATTACGTATGACGAACTTAAAACGAAGTTGTAGACAAGCCTTTCCAGTGTATTCTCGTGTAATTCGCCTGGAGGACTGTGGCCAACTTTGGTTAGCCGGATAACCGGATCGTACGTTTCACCCTGGACACGAATCTCGTACCGCAACTAAAAAGTACTTTATTATCGCGACACAAGTGAAACTTTGAGCCTAAAATATCCCTTGGTATTTCATTTAGAGAATATATGCTATCTCATACGTTTTTGTAAACTTAGTGCACTGGGAATTAATGTTTAAAATCCCAGTGATAAACCTACCTCCCGCTTTAAAAGTGAGTAACTCTGAATCTTACCAATGGGTTATTCTAATGGGTTCCTTATAATTCCCAGAATAAACAGTTACTATTTCTATAAACAACATCAACCGATTGATTGTTATCATGTAAATTTTTGAGTTTTCTTTGAGGTATGGATTGAATATTTTAGAAAATATTTATAGTAGCTTCGGCTTCAAACGTTAAGGAATCTCCAGAGTCGATATATCTACCACAAATACAGTTCGCGTAGAATAATTCTAATATTTCTCTTTAAACATCATAACAAGAAGAAAGAACAAATAAAATTTTACGAATTTTATTTTTATGATATGACACAGCATCCAAAGTTTCCCTTTGCATTTGCAGTAAAACACCGATTATTCAAACTAATTGGGGAGGGAATTTGTTTGGATTATCGATCTGTGGTAATAATCTGAAGGTAATTGAATTGAATATTAATGAACTACGGCTTCGATTGTCTGTACTAATTGGACTTCATTGAGATTATCCAATTTCTTTAACCTCAATTCTACGCTGGGTAAAACAAATTTATGTACTTCCCTAACAATCCATAATTCGCTATTAGTGTATCAATTTTAATTTTACCGATTTATTATGATGTAGAGTGAAGATAAGTTCGTACAAAGTTTTAGTCTGAAAATGTGAATGTGTAAAGTGTTATTTGGACAAACATTAACATAATTGGAATTTTGTACACAGAACAGGATCATCAAATAGTATAACTACGAACATACCGATTTTGCTAATCTCATCATATAACATGAAACGTTTTAAGGAAAACACGTTTCGTAAGTTCTTCCCAGAACTTGTCGTTGAACTCTGATAAAACAGATCTGAGCGCGTTCAATGTACTAGAAAGTTTGGTGGTTTGTTAGAATTCATTGTGCCTTCAGACTGAAGAGAGGGATGGGATTTGAATTCCATTAAATAAAATTTAGCAATCAGTGTGCATTATGCATAATTCCGTCTCTGTGAAGTTTGGCGCGTAGACTGTAGACTGAGCAGTGCGTGATAAAAATACGGCCACATAGCCAGGAGACCCTTTGAACGCTTCAGTGGTCCTGAACAAAGGCTTTGAAACCACTGGGTTTCATACATGAACCTGTCTCGTCCTTAAACTCTCTTATGAATTATGTGAACCTTTCCAGCGGCCATTTTGTTATATACAGCGTGGCAAATTAAAGCATCCCCGACATCATACGAACACGTAGAACGAATGGAACAGGTAGCGGGATCAGCCCTTGGTTTCGTGATAAAAAGGACGTTTTAAAGAGCAAAGGAAGCTTTAATTATGATGATTTCCGTCTACTGGGTTGTTGCGCTGTGTAGTCTGGTCGATGTTAACCAACGTTTCAGAGGTCATACTGCCTCCATCATCAGGGCGATGAGTATGAAGATTTCTGTCTTCTGGGTTGTTGCGCTGTGTAGTCTGGTAGATGTTAACCAACGTTTCAGAGGTCATACTGCCTCCATCATCAGGGCGATGAGTATGAAGATATCCGTCTTCTGGGTTATTGCGCTGTGTAGTCTGGTCGATGTTAACCAACGTTTCAGAGGTCATACTGGCTCCATCATCAGGGCGATGAGTATGAAGATTTCTGTCTTCTGGGTTGTTGCGCTGTGTAGTCTGGTAGATGTTAACCAACGTTTCAGAGGTCATACTGCCTCCATCATCAGGGCGATGAGTATGAAGATATCCGTCTTCTGGGTTATTGCGCTGTGTAGTCTGGTCGATGTTAACCAACGTTTCAGAGGTCATACTGCCTCCGTCATCAGGGCGATGAGTATGAAGATATCCGTCTACTGGGTTGTTGCGCTGTGTAGTCTGGTCGATGTTAACCAACGTTTCAGAGGTCATACTGCCTCCATCATCAGGGCGATGAGTATGAAGATTTCTGTCTTCTGGGTTGTTGCGCTGTGTAGTCTGGTCGATGTTAACCAACGTTTCAGAGGTCATACTGCCTCCGTCATCAGGGCGATGAGTATGAAGATTTCTGTCTTCTGCGTTGTTGCGCTGTGTAGTCTGGTCGATGTTTACCAACGTTTCAGAGGTCATACTGCCTCCATCATCAGGGCGATTCTTAGTATGAAGATTTCTGTCTTCTGGGTTGTTGCGCTGTGTAGTCTGGTCGATGTTAACCAACGTTTCAGAGGTCATACTGCCTCCATCATCAGGGCGATGAGTATGAAGATTTCTGTCTTCTGGGTTGTTGCGCTGTGTAGTCTGGTCGATGTTAACCAACGTTTCAGAGGTCATACTGCCTCCGTCATCAGGGCGTAATTCGTCGTTTCTTGATTTCCTTATGTTTTCATCTTCGTATCCCCATTTCCATCTTTATTTCTTCATGCTTGTCCATCTCCTTCTGTACACTCCCCTTTCTCCGATTCCTTTATCCTTATTTCAAAACAGAAGAGTTTCTTCCTCATTTTAATTTCATTTGTTCCGTTTACGCTGTGGTTTGTCTTTCTCTCTTGTCTCTGTCTCTTTATTTCTGCGTATTTTCGTACATTCTAACTTACAAGAGGGAAAAATAGTAACTGTATCTACTTAAACACCAGATCCTGAAAACGTATGGGGAGTGGAGGTAAAGCTCCACGCATTGTTAAATAGTGTATAAACGTGAGTTGTCAGTTTCACGCTCCGGCCGCTTCAACCTCCAGGAAAGACTCCACGGTATCTTCTGGATAAATGGTTGGGTGGGTGCCAAAGCTAGTCTGGACAAAGTAGCTACAAAAACATCACCTCTGAAGGGAATCGAATCGCAGTCTTCCAGCCCGTAACTTACTCGCCGTATTGTTTGAGTTACCCAGTCACACTTCTTTCTGACATGGAGATAATAATTTATTTTCTCCTTCCCTTCGTCTCGCCCTCACGCACAGGCAGAGAGACGGTAAGTAGCTCGTAGTTAACTTTCCGAACACAATCACTCAGGCTGCTCCTGACAGCTGAACGCTGCCTTCAATATTACCAAGTCCTTCTGGTTCCTGTTACCTGTATCGATGCAGCGTGGCTACCCGGAATCATCAGCCCCAAGCTCGATGCGAGCGAGAACACGCAAAACAAAAAAAGATGATATCTGCACAGTTAATTAACGCACCCATCAGCACAAACGCAGCGTCACACGGTTTCCTGTCTCATTTCGCTCAGTCCTCTGAGAACATTACGTAGTCTGACATGTGTATACCTTGTCAGTATGATCATAGAATATCACTGTCGTTACGACGATGTATAAACTGTATCGAATGAAAAATGCGCATAAATAATTATCAGGTTTTTAACCTAAAGAACACAGCGTTCGTTTTATGTACCAGATGCTTTAATGTTCAATAACTATATTTTGTCCACACAATTTATTTATAGGTTTTGTGATGTTTTCAGGATAAATAGCATTAACCAACTGGTTTTTGTAATGGAGATACGTTGTGTCTTCTTAGGAGTAGAGACTGGATTTTTAAATGATATTTAGTTGAGCTTTAAAAGGCCAAGTTCAGAAGCCTTTAAATATAATTAAAATTAATTAACATTATACACTGTAACACTCGTATAATAGGAGTACTCTAGCGTTTATCATAGTCCCCGAAAACAGGCTAAACACTTCAAAAAATATACATAGAATTTCAAATAAAATTTATAATAAACTAAACTAACTGTACATAGAACTACTCGTGAAAGTTTTAGGTACGAATCTCTATCAAAATTATTAAAAGATGTATGTGCGAATGAACGAATGTTCATTTATGAACTTAAACAAAATGACCCTGTAGATAAACCAACTTAACCGAAATGAAGTTTCTTTAATTCATACAGGGTTACAACGTAACCAAAACGTAATAAATTGCTTCAATTTGTGCCCTTTTTGCTCTTGAATGAGAGTTACGACCGGCCGTTAAACTGAACATGCCTCTCGTCTGAAGTGCAAGCAGTCAGCACCTGTTTAACGACGAACTACAGGGAGACTGGAAATCTGTGAACACGTTCGTTACATGAACGAACTGCAGATAGAAGTTTATAACAAGTTTCACGAAAATCAATAATTTGTTGTTTACAATATATTTGCTTATAGTTGAATCATAAGACAGACGAACAGACATGTTGAACTTGTGAATATAATTCCGAGGAAGGAGTCTTAAGGTTCAAAGAGCACTAATAACTTAAATGGGAAAGTTGTTTTAGCTATGATGAATAGGCCTTTTTTTCACAACCAAGAAATATTGGCAAGGAAACTAAGTTTCATTGTGTGATTGACTAAGTCTCAGATAAAATTACGATAAAACAAGAAAGTGTAAAATATTAATGTTTTAGAAGCAAATGACAGTTTCAGCGCTGACTGAGTGTAATAAAACTTGAGAACCCATAAAACGAGAAGAGGCGACTGCTAGAACGAATCTGTTGATGAAACTCGCAGGTTTCTCCGGGAACGACCGGAGAACAGACATGCAATTTGAGGGTAGCGGCGCATGTTTGAACTAATTGAACGCGCAAGGGACGCACAAACGGAAGAGTCAACATTTTGGCCAATAATCTTGCAGATCAGTAAATCGTATGGACAGAAAGAGGAAGACGGAGTGACAATTGAACTGATTTTTATGAGGATATCAGGTTAATAATATATAAAGCCGATTATTATTGATGTTAATATTTTTAAAAAGTAAAGTTTCTTCTTTTATTCTGTGTTAGTATGAAACTCGTGTGTGATCGTTGATGAATGCAAGTGGATTGTGCATAACGTATGATAAGAAAAATTGCTTCTAATAGAGACAAATTAACTCTAGAATGGATAAAATTATTTAACAAGGAACTAGGATGATGAAATGAAGGGAGATCGGATAATCAGGCCCTGTACCAAGCATTGATAAGGAAGAAATGCATTAAAATTGTTGAAAAATTCCAGAACAAAGTATAAATTAACAGATAAAAATGCAGTATATATTACAAAATAGACCCGGAGGCGATGAATTGGATTGAGCAGGCTCAGCGTATCGTCCAGTGCTATGATTTGTGATACAAGTGATATTTTGCGTTCCATAAAAAGAAGGGATTCATTAATCAGATAAATAACTATCGACTCTTCAATGACGACTCAGCGCAACAAAGTTTCTTGAGCTGTGTGGTACAGGATATTCATGAAGTTACTCCAGGGAGCAGAGTCCATCTTGAAAACCTACTAGTCACTCAACTTGTCAACAAATTCTATGCCGATTATGAAACCTGAAGAATCATTTCCGTATTCACAAGATCTCACTCCTGATACCTGTTTCGAGCCCCCTGAGTCCAGTCCACGTCGAGTCATATGTAAGATACGTTGCAAATTTATCCTCACATCCGCGCCTATAATTACTAAGCGTTTTCTCTCCTTCAGGTTTCCGACTAAGATGCTGAAACACGTTTAATCTATCCCGTTGTTTGTACATGGTCCATTATCATCTTTATAGATATGATCCCATTGATTTAAAATATCCCCTTGAGGCTTGTGGTCACTTGAAAGGCATAGTTACTATAACAACCAGAACTCTGGCACAGAAACATTAGTAGATTAACTGAATAAGGCGAGGAGAGAAATATGGGCTTGGAATCAATAAGTAGGTGACAGCGTGGCCTTGCCTGAAAGCGGCGTCACTCGATAGACGCTAGAGGAAACTTGATAGGCGAACATCCTGATGTAAGTGGGACACACGGAAATGAAATGCACCGTCTCTCAAATCGACTGCTCCTGCCTGCAGTTTCTTTGTTTCTGTAAGATAAGCGAGCTTTGTGGGGGGGAGGGGGGAGATAGGTACAACTGATTCAATTGTGGACTGCTAGTTGTTTCAGTTTTTAGGAACAGGCAACGCTGGGGTTTATATACACATGCCACGCTGGTATCAACTTTCTGTAATCAATGGCGCTGACGTTTCAGACTGAATTTCTGTTGGAGAAACGTTGAGGCGAGGGAGAATGAACAGAATTGTCCATAACGTGTAGAAGTTCTGGATATACGTAACTACGACAAGGGTGGAAGGTTTTATCACTCGAAAGCTTTTCCTGGTTGAAACAGAGAAATTTTTGTCTAAATATTTTCTACGCAAGCTCAACCGTTTGTCCGCATTCTTGTTATAACTACAGATCGGCTGTAGAGATTTTTATAAAATCGTGTATTGGGAAGATTTAAGGAGAATATCGAGCCATTTCAAATGCCACTTATATTGGATTATACTAAAGACTATTTTACATAGATCCGTGTGAACTCTTTCTTAGTCTGACGTTTTATAGGCGTATTTTCATTCCTGTATATAACCTATTGAATCTGTCTCTACCAATGAAACAATTCGAGACGTATTTTCATGACATTTTATAAGATAAGTTGCACTAAAATTTGTCGAAGCTTTTAAATGTTGGCTAAAATCCGACAAAATTAACAGGAAATTTACATGAGGTCCCTTACATGCTCTTCTGTACCCCGAAGTAACTGAGAAGGAAATTATTTGTTCGGGGAATCCCCGTGTTGGGAATCCCCACCGGGGATTCACCTACCATTCACAAAGGTAGGAGTCTGGTTAACGCACTAGAATTGTGACGTATAGAATGCGCTGCGTATCAAGAGGATTTGAGTTTCTTACTACGACGAGAATAAACGTGTTTCTCTTCTGAGTAACAGTGTCTTATAGCAACTCATTGCTCGCATGTACTCCTGAAACGTCGGTAAACGTTTAGCAGACTATACGGCGCTGCATCCCGAAAGACAGACATCTTCGTGTAGATGAAATATTTCTTTATCCGCGGGTTTACGTAATTCCTTGTGTCTGGATCCAACCCGCGTTCAATACTTTGCAATCCGTGGCCAGAACTAAGGAAATGTCTCTGTTTTTTCATACTCGAAAATAAATACACAGTTGCAGAGAAAACAGGAAATATTTATTTAAAATATATTTTGAAAGCCCTTAGGCTGTTTTAATATCATTCACTGCGCACTCCGCTTTGTGCTATTGACATTACTCTTTTACGACGTGTTCTTTTTTTTAGCTAGTATTGGGGAAATGCGATGAAAAATGATTGAAAAATTTTAGTCGGGAAATATGAAAGAAAGACACAACTTCGGCGCTGTACAAGAAAATGTGAGGATCATTTTGAAACAGATCTAGAATAAATAGAAGTAGACTGTGAACTTCTGAGATTAATTTAAATAGTTCGAGATAGAATCCAGTGCTACTGAAACTACGACTTCGAATAAAAAGATATGAAAATAGGATAAGAATTATCTGATCAGTTTAGCAACTGCCAGCTTTTCAATCTATTGTTTTCTCAATTAATTTGGTTGTATATTGAAACAGACTCTGTTTTACATCACCTGCATATCAGAGATGTCTTCCGGTTGGGTTGGTATTCATGGGGTGTTCTTAAGATGAGGGGGGGGGGCCCTCTTAATTTTTAAAATGTTGAAGCGTATTATTTGATATTCGTTTATTCTTTTAATAATGTAAACTATTTTCTGTTTTTATTATATATGCGCTTTAGTTATGATGCGTGAAAGTGTATTTAGCTTTTGCATCAAGAAAATTCATCTGTGCTGCTTCTGTTCTGCGTCTTTTCTGTTGCATTATCTCAGCGTAATTTCGAAATATAATTAACAACAGATTACATTTTGGGTTTCTTATAAGATAACGTCGTATTCGTTTATTAAATTATTACTTCAGCAAGTGTATTAAGTAGTCTGTTGTTTCCAACATGCCTCTGTAATGACATTTAGTGCAGACGCCGACCGCGGGCTTGTCTGAGCTACAGCTCTGAAGCAGGACACTGCTGAAACATGTTCTGTTAAGGGAACTGTCTTCACCGTCTTTCTGAAGTGTTTTTCGAGTTTATTAAACTACTTGGTGACAATTCGCGTTGAAGTGGCGTTGTGTCTACGTTGCCATGACGACCAACCTCCAGACACACTCCTCGGGTTTCAACTGCTTCATCAGATTTACTAAACGGCTTTTAAACAGGAGGCACAAGACGGACCTCTGTGGTGTGGGAAGAGATATCAGGTCTCACATGAGGTCGTGTTGCGTTTATACGTAACTGCTTATCATATATAAGGCCAAGTCAGATAATCACGAGTTAGTCTTACAAACTTATATTCGGCTTATGATTCTTGCTAATACTTTTAACATGATTTTCTGTTTTCATCATCATCATCATCATTGGCTCTACAGCGCTGTGTGGGCATTGGCCTTCTTCAAAAGCTTCTTCCATTCTTCCTCACTCACAGACAATCTGTTTTCCAGTCCGCCGTGAATGAGTCCATCCGGTAGTTTCTTCATCTCATTTCGTATCAGGGTGGGGTCAACCCCACGCCCAATCCCCAACCTGGAGGACCAGACCTCCGTATTTACAGCAAAGGAGATAGGGTGCCTGGGGAGGCACTGGGTATCTCGGGGGTGCCAGTCATTTCTATTTCAGTCTGTTTAATATTCAATGCTTGTGAATATAATGTTAATGCATTGTACCGTTGCAATAAGGGTCAACAGGGAATCTAAAAAGAATATTATTGATTGCAGAACTTGTAGTCACCCTCTCATTCAAGCGTCAAAGCTCTGTTTCACTTATCTTCGTACTATATTATTGCTGGTAGTTTACAAAGTCCAGGCTTAACTTTAATGGGACTTACAGTTTAGAACTGATATTGCATTTTATTTGTTAAGTATAAACTTCACTTTTAGCCCAGTTAATGATAAAAATGTTTGCAATTTATATTTCAGAGTTAACAACTCACAAAATTTTTACCATTATGAAAAAATTCAAGCCAACTTGGAAACGGCACGTTTGATTTTCATAACTGTCAATCCGGTATCATATAAGTTGGCGTAGTATTTTAGTTTTCTATTTACAAGTAAAATAATTGATGAAGGAACAATATTAAAATGTAGCTGAAAGAAATAGGATATGAGGGCCTAGACTAAATTCAGCTGGCTCATATACCATTGGAGATGTTTCCATAAAAGTCGGCAGTTCGCCGGACCGGATGAGATTCTTGACATGGAACTTGTTCTAGTGGGTTGATGAAATAATTTATGAAAAGGAAGTTTATCAGATCAGTACCTAAGTCAGCGCTGTCATGTTATGCTGGAAAAGGACATGTTTCCAGTTTATCCGCAACTTGTGAACAGAGAATGGCAGATTACAATCTATATTCTCAGAAGCTACTGTTAACTCACGTGATCTTCCTGTCCGATATTTAACGATGCATCTTTTCTCCGGCTTCAGTCAGCGAGAAACCGCGGCTGACCGCTCATCTCTATCTGATACCGTGGTTTGCAACTTAAACTAAAAACATACGAACACAACTTAATAAACTCATTTTTATATATTAAGTATATATTATATATAAATTTTGTCCGTCTAATCACAATAATTCTTATTAAATATTAAAATATTACAATAATTAACATTTAAAATATTTAAAATATTAAATGATGTTCTTTATCGAAATGTTCGATTTACATTAGACCATAATTTTTCATGTTTCACGACATGTTTCAGTTCCTAAAAGAACCATCCTCAGGTGTATATAATTATATAAAGCTTCAAAACGATAAATAATTCAAATACAATTTTCATACATTATGCTTGCGTACATTTTTATCAGATTTTTACCAGATATCAAACTGAAACATCTCGTGAAACATGAAAAATGATGGTCTAATGTAAATCGAACATTTCGATAAAGAACATCATTTAATATTTTAAATATTTTAAATGTTAATTATTGTAATATTTTAATATTTAATAAGAATTATTGTGATTAGACGGACAAAATTTAATATATATACTTATTATATCACAATATGACGCAACTTTACCATCTTATAAACTCATTTTTGTAAACGTGCTGACAAATTGTGTGTTCCGTTGACTTGCATCACGTGGTAATGGGTGAACAGTGCTTACAGGGCGGAGCTGCGCCAAGGAATATGACGTCAGAGGCTGACTTCCTGAGCGCCTACCTGTCAACATGTCTCCATTTAGAGCTTGTGTTCTGGAGCCACCGCAGTGGGGTTCTGGTTTCGGCTTGGGGAAGGGGGGGGAGAGGAGGAGGAAGGGAGTAACGCGACACGATACGGACGCTCGAAGTTTACGTCGCCGAGATTTATTACAAAACTTGAAGACGGAGTAAAAATAAATGAATGTGCATTTGTGTCGTCTGGACACGTCATCGACAGGTTTAAATGTTTACGAGTTTAATAAAAAGTGGATATTTCGGTTCCGTTAATTCTGGTTTTTTATAACTACGGTTTCAATTTCTCATATTACAAAGCGTCGAATTGTGTGATGAAAATATTTCACAAGATTTTTTGTGAATTTAGTTAACAAAATTCGATTTGTCAAACGCTCTTGTAGAGTACAGGACGTAGACACCGTTTACAAACAGAAAGCTGTAGGAACTCCGCGCGTGAATGTGGGTGTACGTGGTTTACACATTCCACTATTTGGAGGCAGGAAGGACCTCTGAAACGTCGGAAAACTTCTACCAGAATACGCGTCACAACAACTCAGAAGACAACCATATTCAACACGACATTGCTATTGAGTATTTACGAGTAAAAACTATTTCTTATTCAATTGACCTCGCGATCGATTTTCGGCCCATTGACTGTTCTTACTCAGGTTTATGTTTTTCATTAGTCCCTCCAGTCAAATTTTTCGATATTACTTTAAAATGATCCACGACAGTTTCTATTCTAAATAAATTAACCTACGTATTTGAAAAGAAATGTTAAAAACTAAAAAGTACAACGTGTATCGATAACTGTTCTTTTGGTCGGAGTGTGTAGAGAGATAAGGAGCTGTTTACTCAACGGAACGTGTTGCTATGCGACCGATTTTTGTTTGTTTTTTTAGCCAGAGACTTTAGCGCGGTCGCAAAGTCATAGGAATATACAGAGTGTTCCAGAAAAGATAAATGTGCGTTTTAATGAGGGATATTAACCTGGTGTGTATACGTGTTTTTTTGGGACAGTTTTTTCACATAGGCTAGTAATTTGTGCTACTGTTTGGCACAAGCGCGTAGTTTTGTGCGACTGAGATAGGGACCTGACAGAAGGCTGTATTGACCGTGGTTCCACGCCGGCCGACAGATTGACATGCTGACTGTTTGCTTACGTGATTGTTGTAGTGAGTGACTGCGAGAATGATCAGTGACTGAATGATTGATCGAAGCATCCACAAACTAATGGGAAATCGAAGTAAATGAGCGAATTATTAACATGCTGATAGTCTTATTCTTTGGTTAAATAAAACTTTGAACTGAATAGACGGTGAGAAATGTTCATCAGAGATTCATCGTGAAACAAAGTTTAGGTTTCTCAATATTTTCATAGATGATAAAATGATGAACTAACTCTTTTAGCGACTTCTCCCTGAACGATCAAATTCCTGTCCGAAACACTTGGCAGTTTATTAAACCAGCAAATAAAAACTGTTTGGAGTCGTTAACGAGGGAGCAGGTAGAACAGATGAATGATAAAAGGTTATTAAATACTGTATGAAGAAAGAGAAACACACTTCACGAAAGACGATTTTGAATTGGTTTCCGTACATAAATGACGAACACGACGTTTTCCACGTGTCTTAAATCCTATTAATTACGTAACGACTGGTAATAATTACTAATATTCTACGTGGTTTTTATGTGTTTCTCAAGGAAAATATTGGGACAGCATAATAAAACTAGCCATTCACGATTAGTCTCCCATTCTGCCCATATAAGCTTAGAAAGTGTAGATTAGAGGATAATATTAAAATGAATATTAAGGAGTGGGCTGTAACGAAGTGGACTGAACTCAACGTGGCTCAGGATAGGGATCATTAGCGGGCTTTTGTGAACTCGGTAATGAACATTTGGGTTCCGTAAAAGAAGGAGAATTTCTTGACAAGGTGAGCTAATGTTAGCTCCTCAAGGGGAGTAGTGCTTCATTGAGTTACGTGAAAAATGTTTGCAAAACCAACAAAATAGGTTGGCTTTCGTATTCTAGACAGATTGATGTCGAATTGTTAATTACTCTGGTTTCAGATGTCATGGATTTGCTTCTTGTAATTTGCCCCTCGACACCGCTCATCAGGTTCTGACTATATCAGAGCATTATCACTTTACCTAAGTGTGTGGTAGCAACAACTGTAAAAGTTTGCGTCGTGTTGCATTATGGGATTAAAATCCCTTGGAGTACATTAGGAAATATAGTCCGTACAAGAAACATCGCGGCATTACGAAACTTCGTAATTTTGCCTTTTTAAAAATATTTACTTGTGACCAGCAATACTTTCAGGTCATACTGATTAATTAACTGATCCCGTTGAGCGAAATTCATCTTGAGAAATCGATACTCGATCAAGTTGTTAATAAATTTTATTCTTACAAATTTCACCAGAACCATCCACTGGATCACGTCATAAGCCAGGAAAATCTAATCAACACCATATTTCCGTAACACCTATTTTAATATTATCCTATAATGTACATCTTCCAAAGTGATGTTCTTTCTTTCAGATTTTCATATACATTTCTCGTCTCCCTGATGAGTGTGTGACCAATGACAACCTTCTTGACTTAATTACACTAGTAATATCTGATAAAGCTCACAAATTATTAATTGAATAAAAATTTTCTTGGATATTATCCATCGTCTAGTAAATATAAAACGTAAAACGACGTTTCGGAGATGGGACTCTATCTCCGTCTTCAGGTTCCTACACAGTTGGGTCCACTAGATAGAGTCCCATCTCCGAAACGTCGTTTTACGTTTTATATTTACTAGACGATGGATAATATCCAAGAAAATTTTTATTCAATTGACTCTTCACCATCGTCAAGAAGTTTTAGATTTGACACAAATTATTAACTTGATCTTTTGAAATTACATGCATCTTCTGTTACTTTCCCTCTCTTATGTTCAAATGTAATTTTCTTCTCAAAATCCTATTAATTTCACAGTATTTCTTATGCAATCGTATTTAAATGTGCCTTTCACGTTTTCTTGTACACCATAAACGTGATCAATTTGAATTCGAGTCTGTGTACATAATTTTACAGGTTCGTTTTCACGATATATTTGCTGTTCCTGCAATCGGCATTCATCGGGTTCCTTTGTACTCCTGTGTTGTGGATACACGGACGTGGACTGTTTCCTTGCTGTGGATTGCAGTTGTGTGAGTTCGTATAATTTAAAAAACGCTGGCGGATGATGTTAGTTCCCTCTGTGTGTATATTCCACGCCCCCACACACTTGCTAAGTTCGTAATGCCGCCGAATACGTGAGAGGGAGTTCAGAACGGGAAGACAGTGTTTTTGGTGGTTTTCGCGTAACGTTACATAAAATCGCCGAATGAATAAAACGGAATAAATGCTGACAGCTATTGGCCTGTGTTCAATTCCAGTGGCGAGCTCTGGTAATAACAGAGTTTAATATTTTGACTCTTCTGCTACAGTGATAGTTATGAAAAAAATCTATTTAAATTTCCTTCGATTAGTCATTAAGATTCATATATATTAAATCTTGTCCGTCTAATCACAATAAATTCTTATTAAATATTAAAATATTATAATAATTAACATTTAAAATATGATGGTCTAATGTAAATCGAATATTTCTATAAAGAACATCATTTAATATTTTAAATATTTTAAATGTTAATTATTATAATATTTTAATATTTAATAAGAATTTATTGTGATTAGACGGACAAGATTTAATATATATTTTTTATATCACAATAAGACGCAACTTTACCATCTCATTAAGATTTAGTCATTTTAGTTAAATAATCCGCAAAATGGAGTGAACTGCGCGTTTCTGTTTCAACTTGTGTCTGATCTTCCATCCAGCTGGCTTTCCACGCAAGTACAGTTCTTCATTTATGTAAGGCTAAAGGTCTAATGTATTAATACAAACACAATACATGCTGGTTTCATTTCAGAAAATTGTTGCAATAATTTCGCAAGCGAAATTATTTTCTGCGTACCTTATAGCAGTCTACGTAGTTTTTATACGAAGCTTAATTGTGCTACGACAATCACGCGTTCGCTGCTGACATTTCAGTCCAATAAACAGCACTAATCTATGGAATGTGGAACAAACGAAGAATTTACTGTTGTCATGGTAACACGATCGCCTATTGTAGAGACTGAGAGCTTGTGATCCGATGGCTGCCATTAGTATCGAATGCAAAATGATCCGCTCTGCAAACTCTACCTCTGGTAAACATACCCAGGGACTGGTGGTTCAGGTACAGACAGCTCATGCTCACTGTGTTCTGTGCTCACTCGGCTTATGTTTTTGACTTCTTTGTTTCCGTCTTTGGTTCTTTCTTGCCTTATTTACGTCTCCTCTTTCATTTTCTTCCTGTCTCTCCATTCTATTTGTAATTTTTTTTATATTTTCTTTCACTAAATGTTGAACAAATAAGCCTTTTAGATTTGCTCCGTCTGTCTGTCCGTTTATCGCCATGAAAAGATTCAAGGAACACTGGACGGATTTTCATGCTGTCATCTGGAGAGTTTTGTTGAAATTTGTCGGCACATTACATCCTTGGTTCAAACTCGTCAACGTGAAGAGCTCCATCTATTGTTTTACGGTGATTACCGTGGTTTCTTGGGGACTCCCCATCCACCCAGACGGCACTGATACAACTGGCGCCATTTGCAATTGTACAATTCTGACTGAAACGTCAGAATAATTAGAGTAATGATTGTATTTCGTAACCTGGTTGTTTCTTCCTTTCCTACTTTGTCGGTTTCTTGTTTTCCTCTTTTTATGTTGTTTATTTTCTCCTTCCTTTCCCTCTGTTTCGCTTTTTTGAGAACGCTCTTGTGGTATCGTTGACCGGAGTGTCACAGGAAACCGCAGATATCCCAGTCCCCGGTCACGTGCACTAAGGTTCGAGGTATACCTTTCGACCACAAGATAGCCTTTGTGCCGCTCTACTTGGTAGCCGCTCGATAGCACGAAGAAGCGTACATACGCGGTCACTCCCGCTTTGCGTGTATTTACTGGAAATCTACTTTTGAATAATTTAGATTTTGAAAGGCTCTGAAATATTAATGCTCTACTACATTTTCTCAAGAAATGGCGAAGAATATGATCAACTCATGCAGGCTCCTGTAACACTTTAAATTTTCAGCTTACGTTTAAAGGAAATGTTACAGTCGCTGGAAACGTGACTTTAGTTCTAAGAATTTACTTCATATTCCTTGATAGTATTCTTATAGGTCGTTGCTCCGTCGCAATGCAGTGACTAACTTAACGTAATTTAATATATTTTGGTTTCGTATTGGACAATAAAGTTGCTTCTTCTACGCCGCAATATTTTTTTTTTTTTTTCTTCAAATTCTCTGCTCAGTTTTCTATCATGTCTGCATGCGGATACTGTTCAGAATTATTTGGTTTTACATTCTGTTAGCAAATTTTATAAAGCCAATTAATAATGCAAGGCTGTTTCTCTTTATAGACGCATTTTATTACCGAAACACTCAACAGACTTCGATAATATCTTGTAAAATGTATCCAGCGAATTTAAAATTTATCAACATCCCATATTTGCCTGAACATCCACTCGAACTTTATGAAGAGTATACAATATTTTATTTTCCGTCTATACACAAACTTAAAATAATGTTGTTTAAAATTCCTTAAAATTATAACATTCTCAGTAGATACTGCATCTTGTTACATTTTTTTATTTTTTTTATTTATTTATTTATTGATACATAAAATGTAACAAGATGCAGTATCTACTGAGAATGTTATAATTTTAAGTAATTTTAAACAACATTATTTTAAGTTTGTGTATAGACGGAAAATAAAATATTGTATCAATAAAATACAAACATGACGCAATTAAGATATAAATTTATGAAGAGTGTAAAATACTCCTCATTGTACAATACACTGGAATACAACGTATAATACAGCTCTGTTCATGACCTAAAAGTTTAATTTATAGCATTATTAATGTAGTTTTAATTTAACTAAATACAGAGAAAGACAGTCAATGATTATAAATTTTAGTAGCTATATTTTGACGAGCTACGTAACAACAGAGTTTTATCTGCAACAAATAAACCCCATGGTTAATTGATTATGGGACTATATAATCATGAAGGATATATTTGAAATAACACGAGAGTACGTATTTCCACTCTCATTAATTTGATGTTCTATTTGTTTGATTTGATGGCGCACTTAAGTCGAATATTGGCCTGAACTCATTAGATATCATATATTCGTTTGTTTTTATACAACACGAATATTTTATAGATAATGGCGTTATAAAAATTGTGTTAGAATTTTTTTTTTTAAATTCTCCGGTTGAAGAGCGCGCGATCCTGTCGATGTAATATCATAACGTCGCTGGAAACAGGATAAACTATTGCTTGCTCCGTTGATTGAGCAGTGGCTCGGGGTGTGGACACAGGGCAGAAAGAGCTCGGGGCAGGGTGAGTCTGAAATGCGTGGTTGATGTTGTGTTCCAACCCCCGTCCCCAGAGGGATGCGTACCACTTGCTGAAATTCGATAGCATTGAAATTAGAAAAGCACTTTGCGAGCATTTTTTCAGCGAGAGAACCGGCACCGAAGTTAGTGTGTGTGTGTGTTTGTGCGTGCGTGAGGTGATTCGAGGATGCTGGTAGGAGACATGAGCTGTTAGTAGCTTTTATCAAGATTTCCTGAAAGTCAAATGTTCTATTACGATGCCAGTACGTCTTTTCTGTTCACGTATGTCTGTCGGTAACACTCGAATCATTTACGGATTGCAGGGATTATTGGAACAATGCCTTCTACATGTGAAGTGACCCCAGCGTGTTTAAAATACTTAGCTATTCACAAGACAAGATATTTCCATATCACTCAACATATCTGAAACATCGTTGTTAAACTAACCTAATAGTCGGTTAGTATTTATTCAGTCTTTTCAGAACCTTATCACGGAGTTAATTTACAATTATCCTCCCGTTCGACTACATGTAGCATATTTAGTTTAAAAAGCATCGTTGAACTAATTAAATTAAAAATCAAATTAAAGTAAATGTTGACGATGGTTTCTGGGTTGTAGCTCCGTGTGGACTTATCGGTGGATACCAGTGTTTTACCTACTACGGTGGTCTAGCGGTTAGATCGCTGGCCTTGTAATCCTGAGGTCTCGGGTTCGATTCCCGGCGGTGCCCGAATTTATAACTTGTGTTGGGCAAGGCCGTGGTCTAGGCAACACGGAGTTTTCCTCCGGGGGCTTCCCCAGTTTCTCCGTGGCATCCCAACAACTACTCCATTCACACACAGAAGAAGGCAATGGCAAACCACTTCTGGATCATCTGCCAAGAACGTATATGAACAGGTCCCAGTCCGAGAAAAGGATGGAAGGATCCTGTTCATATGGACCTGTCGTCAGACAGAACACTAAATAATAATAACGGCCATGAATTGTCTTTAGAGCTAAGTTTGTGATATATTGTCCTGGGACACGTTCCGTCATACTGAGGGACGAACATATTTTAAAAAAGGAAGTTATTACAAGACTTATATTTTGACTTAACAGATATGACTTTAAGTGAAGATTAAACCACATTATATCCAGGGGAACTGGGTTATATTTTGTACCTTGGAACTATTCATACATGAGCAATACATGTTCTTCTATTACTTGTATTCTCAGTACACGTTTTTCTTTGTCATTAAAGTTGAAACTACGCTTTGAGAAATTCAGGTCTCATTTCTCCATTTTAGCTGCCTTGTTAGTCCCGTACATCTGAATACCGTTTATCATATTGCTTGTGTAGTGTGTTACCTAGCAACAGAGCTACTTGCTAGAACTCTACTGTCTCGTACAAGAAGAATGCACCAGAACAAATACTGTACCTTAGTGGAAACGAACGCTCCAACTTAGAGATACAAGATATCCGTCTTCTGGGTTGTTGCGCTGTGTAGTCTGGTCGATGTTTACCAATGTTTCGGAGGTCATACTGCCTCCGTCATCAGGGCGATGAGTATGAAGATTTCTGTCTTCTGGGTTGTTGCGCTGTGTAGTCTGGTCGATGTTTACCAATGTTTCGGAGGTCATACTGCCTCCATCATCAGGGCGATGAGTATGAAGATTTCTGTCTTCTGGGTTGTTGCGCTGTGTAGTCTGGTCGATGTTTACCAATGTTTCGGAGGTCATACTGCCTCCATCATCAGGGCGATGAGTATGAAGATTTCTGTCTTCTGGGTTGTTGCGCTGTGTAGTCTGGTCGATGTTTACCAATGTTTCGGAGGTCATACTGCCTCCATCATCAGGGCGATGAGTATGAAGATTTCTGTCTTCTGGGTTGTTGCGCTGTGTAGTCTGGTCGATGTTAACCAACGTTTCAGAGGTCATACTGCCTCCATCATCAGGGCGATGAGTATGAAGATATCCGTCTTCTGGGTTGTTGCGCTGTGTAGTCTGGTCGATGTTTACCAATGTTTCGGAGGTCATACTGCCTCCATCATCAGGGCGATGAGTATGAAGATTTCTGTCTTCTGGGTTGTTGCGCTGTGTAGTCTGGTCGATGTTTACCAATGTTTCGGAGGTCATACTGCCTCCATCATCAGGGCGATGAGTATGAAGATTTCTGTCTTCTGGGTTGTTGCGCTGTGTAGTCTGGTCGATGTTAACCAACGTTTCAGAGGTCATACTGCCTCCATCATCAGGGCGATGAGTATGAAGATTTCTGTCTTCTGGGTTGTTGCGCTGTGTAGTCTGGTCGATGTTAACCAACGTTTCAGAGGTCATACTGCCTCCATCATCAGGGCGATGAGTATGAAGATTTCTGTCTTCTGGGTTGTTGCGCTGTGTAGTCTGGTCGATGTTAACCAACGTTTCAGAGGTCATACTGCCTCCATCATCAGAGTATGAAGATTTCTGTCTTCTGGGTTGTTGCGCTGTGTAGTCTGGTAGATGTTAACCAACGTTTCAGAGGTCATACTGTCTCCATCATCGGGGCGATGAGTATGAAGATTTCTGTCTTCTGGGTTGTTGCGCTGTGTAGTCTGGTCGATGTTAACCAACGTTTCAGAGGTCATACTGCCTCCGTCATCGGGGCGATGAGTATGAAGATTTCTGTCTTCTGGGTTGTTGCGCTGTGTAGTCTGGTCGATGTTAACCAACGTTTCAGAGGTCATACTGCCTCCATCATCAGGGCGATGAGTATGAAGATATCCGTCTTCTGGGTTATTGCGCAACAACCCAGAAGACAGAAATCTTCATACTCATCGCTGTGAAAACCTCAAGTCTTACTTAGAGATACAAGTTTTCTATATGCGTTTTTATTGTTACCTTTTATATTGGGCATAATATTGAATTATTTATGATAAAAATGCGTTATTGCAAAACTAATCACACTAACACACGTTGTTAAAGACTATCTCTTCTCGTATAGAACTGAAACTGACTTGGAGGTGACTGGTTGTGGGGGGATGAGAAGTTTTAAGTCCTATACTACCAGATGGCAGTGGGAAGTCAACATCACTGTCGCGTGAACCTCAAATCTTTTATAGACTTTTACTTAACTCCTAGTTAAGTCTGTGTATGTAGAACGATTGCCAGGCACTCAAATGGGCTTCATGATGGGATAAAATGGGTAACTGCAACATGACAGCGATTCGCGCTTGTGTGCTCTGGTTTTTGTAGTTGAGCACAGAAAAAAATAAACGCCATGTGGAGTTCACATTTATCCAAATGAGAGAGTTGCAAAACTGTGCCGGAGGTGTTTAGGATGCTTTTGATGTCATGTAAACCTCCCATTCGAGTGGAAAACCGCATAGGATGCTTTATAAGCTACGCAGTAGATAAGTCACTTCAAAATTAATGAACCTTGGCTTAAGAAGCATGTGTGACGGAATACGTACGTGCAGTGGCAGCCAGAGGAATTATGATAATGTAGTGGTAATACTTAATTTATTTTAATAAAATTTATAACTACAATAATAAACTACTGGGTTTGACCTAGCAGTGGTAGTGACTGGAGAAAATTTTGAAATAATAATGCAATTTTAATAACTGACTAAATACTAATAGGAAGAGGTAATTTTGTAGGATTCAGTTCAATATTATCCTCATATCTGTGTCTTGGGAAACCGAATTGTATATTCCCTTCAGATTTTCGAACCAGAACTTTGTAAGCTTTCTTAAAATGTTACAACGCTGATTGTTTGAAACACGGTCGGGAAAATACTGGACAGAAAGCGGTTGTGGACTCTTTGAGATGTTTTCCAAAACATTTACCAGAGGAACCTCTCTCAATATCGAAGGTTTATTGCTGTCTTTACAGTAGTCCTCTGCTGGTATCTATTTTGCGTCAGATGAACCATGCACCTTTATCAGATACGCCTCAGACATCTGACAATATCGAACATGAAACTCATAGCATCAGCCAGCTGTTCCTAAACAGTACAGAATTCAAGATTTATACCACGGAGAGTTAAGTAATATTTGAGGCAAAGTACTCGCCACGCGTGAAACATATTTTTCACCGGGTGACAGCAGCAAGCAAGTTATTCGTAGCAATGTGCCAAAGCTGGGATTGTTAATTTTTCATACCGGAGAGCAGAGAGCACAAACAACTTTGCGACATATTAGTTTTTAATTAAATAACCGCGAATGGGAGCGGGGGGGGGGGGGTTTGTTCATTTGCCTCCTGGTTACTATTGCATGTCGGTGCCTTTTGGTGTCTGCTTTGCCATATTTCTCACTTCGGAGGTCCGTCGTTCCAATCCCGTAAATTACCTTTTTTTTGATTATCATGTTTACACTACGTAACACAAACACATTACTCTGACAGTGCGAATAAGGAGCCCGGGAGATTTTTTATTGCGGTATGTGTAAATGTATGTACGTCTATGTACTCATGCGTGTCTGTATGTGTACGCAAGTACACGTGTATATGTGCGTGTGTTCGTATTTGGTGGCTCCCTGTCACCACGGCATGGCGCGTCCTAAGGTTGCGGATGGAGGAACAGCCTCCAGTTATGGGGGTCAGCCACGAATATATTGAATAAGCAGTCGCGGACAGCCGACAATGGGTGGTTCTCCAGCTTAGGGGATTGAGCGTGAGGCTTACAACCTTTTACCTTAAAAATTGTTATATTGCGAAAAATTATACGTAGCATCAGAACCGGACAGACTTTTTACCCCAGAGCAGGGACCTGTGGGGTGGGGGTCGGGGGTGGGTGGGCTTTGGTTAATTCGATAATGAACCTTCGGGCTCCCTAAGCCATCTAGTTAGTGTGTGTGTTTAAGCTACTGGTGGTTTAATTATTCCAAACATTGTAGGTGTCTTAATTGCCATTGGAACATTATAAGAGCTTTGTAACTTTTAGTAAAGTGTTAATACTCCTCCACCTAACATGCAAACTTAGGGTCCTCCCACTGTTAGTTGCCTATTCATTACATTTGTAGCTACTATGTATAACAGGGGCCGTCTCCTTCATTCCATCTTGGTTTTAGATTTTTGATCTTTGGAAATCTGAGAAGTTTCAGAATAATATTAAAATTGATCTCGGGACGTTTGTTTGGATGCGAAATGGATTGGTCTGGCATAGAACCATGTTTAATGTTAGCCTTCAATAAAAGCTGTGTGGAATCTCCAGGTTCTGTTTCAAGTTTTGTGCTATCCTGGTACCAGTGAAAATACACATTTTCCCTGTAAAATTAATGGAAAATCAGGTTTACAGTGCCTTCATCTGTCGCTAATGTTATTAATTTTGATCTGTCCATTAGCCAGTAATTTTTTATGGCTTTATTATTTTAATTACGTGGTAATTATTTTGCATAGCTGCAGAACAGTATTTTGTTTACGAGTTAGGCATGATAATGATTAACATGTATTTTCCATGATATCAAAGGTTCTCACGGCATCAAACAATGTCAATGGAAGGTTGGTATTTATATGTTCACACATCGATAAAGCCCACTGTGATTTAGCTAAAAGTGATTCGATTGTATTTACCTCAAGAATAAGGGATCGTATGGTCTTTATTACTGGAAATCTTGGATCGCGGGTTCAAAACTCTTTCGGGGAATTGCTGTGTGTGTTATGTCTTGTCGGCATGGGTCCTTCCATGGAGTCTAAAGGAATCTCTATGAACGAAATATTTTTATTATTTGTATGAATCGGAAAAGGTCAGCACTCCTAATCTATAACAGCTGAAAGAAATCGCTTAACTAGAATTAACTAAAAGAGATAGATTAAATATGTTGTTGCGATTTGTGTACATATTATAATTAAACATTTTGGACGCATAAAAATAAAATGTGATGAATTATAAAATAAGTTTAGAAGCTAAATGCGTAATAAATGTTCTTGTGCCTGAGTAAAATCTTGTGTTTTTGCGTGCCCCGCCTTGATGAACTCTGTAATGACCTGTATATATTTTTAGCTGGTTGGCTGGGTTAGGTTAGCTCTCGCTCCCTGCCAGGTTGCTGGCGAAACTAATCAATAAACCGGCGGAGCAACAGGTGCTTTCAAAACAGAAAGCGTCCTCTAGCTTTAAAATTTCAACATACGCTAATTCTATAAACATAATTTTTTGGGTTTTTTTTTTTAGTTTTTCGAGTCTGATGTATCGGTTGAAACACGAAAAATTAAATAATGGATATTCGCACGTTCCAATTAGTGATTTAGCATACGTAGATCTTCGCTCCGAACTTCTGCCCAATCACAATTTACCTTGCAGTATGGTTTTCCTGGATTTTGTATTGTGATTCAGTCAAGTGCTTGAAATTAGCCATGAATCTTATTTTACGCTGGTTAAATTATCTATTAAATCCAGTGGTAATTTATTTCTATACTGAAATAAAACTGAATGCTCTGGGATTATCTTAAGGTAAGTTTTATAAAATTACAAATATACATTTTCGAAATTAAACTCCAATATCAATCGGAATAAATGTTGATAGTTTTGTATGTGCGTGTGTTAAAGCCCTCTTAGTTTATTGAATTTGTAATATTGTAATACTTTGATAAAATGGCACAGTGCAAGAATTTAATGAAATTTTATAAGGGCACTTAAATTTAAGATGTAGGCTGTGTATCTATTCTCTGCGATCACGCATCAGAGGGTTTAACAATGACAGAAAATAGAAGACAGTTCGAAGATGTTGAAATTAGTTTCCTGATATTGGTAGCAGGAGTTATACTGGGAGATCAAAGTCAGAGTTAAGATGTCTGAAAGGAATTACAAGTCAATAATGTTACAGACAGAATGTCGGATTACTGGAACAAATGTTGGTAAATTGGTATATGTATGGAAGGAAATCTTATCTAAAAGAGAGGGTACATAATCTCACCAATTATCGTCAAGTTTCTTTTTTTTATATAAGTTTCGAAATAAAAATTAAGAAGGTGGAAGTACTAAAATAAATATTTTCAGTTAGTTGAGCACTCAGTTTTACTGCTGTAAGTTTCACAACACTTGTCAGATGCAGTTCAGTACTTCAGTAAGTGAGAAGTCTGCATAAGACAGAACCGGCTCTCAGAAACAGCCATACCTGTTGTGTCTTAAGCGACGTCAGAACAGTTCTTAGAATAGAACGCGACGACCAGTGCGTGGCATAATTTGATTCTACTTTATTAGCTGTAATATTTTATAGACGATTAGGGAGATACTCTGGGCCCTATATTCTTTGGTTCCAGTCACCTTATTTGTTTGCATCTTGTTACTTAGTAATGGTTTCTCAACAACATACGTTATGCAAATTTCTGTAAGAGGATGATTACCTGCGATGAACTTGGAGTAACATGGAAGTGGTTATGGCCTGGTTTGTGGTATTAGACGTCCTGGTCTTCCAGAATACTAAGAGGATTACCTCCTATCCTTTACCTTTCGTTTTACCCAACGATTGTATAACTCAAAGGTAACAAAACACGCCGAGTCTCCATGACAACGATCTACTGGTTAATGCTGTTTGGGGGAGAATATCGCTGTTTATGCTGAGCATGTTATGAAACCTGTCAGTACACTCCATGGGCAAAGTTCAGAATAAGATTTAAATCTTCTAATACTTATGATGATTAACGCAGGTTTTGTCCGCGGTTACCACTGCACTTTAAATGTGCAAAAACAAATTATTTTTATTAACATACTTCGGTGGTAGATATTATATCTTCGTTTCTGCACGTTTATCCATCGTTTCTCTTCCTATGTAGTCGCGATACCACGTGTCGAAAATTACATTCGATGTTCGTGGTTTCAATTAAAATATTGTTACATTGCGAAGTACCAATTTGTGCCTTGAATAAACCATATCAGAGCTTATTTTCATTATCCTCTGTAGGATTAAACTGGCGATGATTACCACGAAATAATTCTTATGACCTTTAATCTTCTCCAGCGATCCTAGGTAGCATTTCAAGGGCGCGATTTTAATCCGAGCTGAGAAGTTAGGATAATCAATGTCACCATCGCATATTTGCGTTACCACTCTGCTAACCAACTTGATGTCAAGATACAATTTGTCATCTTTGATTTATGATTAAATTAAAGGCTGGTTAATTTCGGGCAATGTTTCTTACCACTCGGATGAGGATGTTTTTAAAGATTTATTTATTAGACCGGTATGGTTGTGGAAAATTATTTTCCTCCCTGTGGGAACATTACAGATGGAAGGTATTTAAGAGGACAGTGCTCAGAAGATGGAGGAAGTAAAAGGCTGGGGAACATTTATTAATGAGGATCTTCATCATTTGTAGTCTTCTGGGAGGATAATATTAAAACGTATTTTATATAAATGAATTTTGAAGGCTGGTATTTCATAGAAGCGTTTTGTAATTGGTTGTAAGCGGTAGTGAATCTTTATAGTCTATAAATATGTAGAATTTCTTCATCAAGCGTGTTACTGCAAACTCTTCATGGAAGATTATACTCTGTGAATTTAATTTGTACACGACATTGTTTAATTCCCATTTTTATTTAATTTTATTGTAGTAGTTCAACCGTGGGTTTTATCCATTAATTGGCGCTGTCTAATTAGCGATGTATCTTTTCGTGTTTACACACAAATTTATCCTCCATTTGCTTTAGATTCTTACTGTGTTTGGTTCTAAGTCGTCGTTATTTTGGTAGGTGCCCTGTCGGATTTCTTGGTAAATGCGAGTGAATTCCCGAAATGTGTCAGACATCTTTAAAACATCGATGCTCTCGTTTTTCGAGCGTTCAGAACGACGGCTCGAGTCCTCGAAGTAGAATTACGTTTCTTTTGTGTGTTCACTTTATCAACTTCATCATTGTCGATATCGATTCATGCAGTTTAGGGAATCGGTTTGCAGGAAATCTCTCCAAATGTCGTATTCGTTACTTTCTGTGTCATTTGCTCCCATTTATTCTCACGTGTTGCTATTGTACAGTGTCCCAGAATAATGTTACCATTTTTATGTGATTCATCCTTTATTTATAGCACATTAATAGCAGGAAATTATAAAATAACAAGCAAAATGGTAGTAGTTCCATACTGTAGTAATACAATGAGTATCGTAAAATTTTCTGGCTCTGTGCTCAAATATCAACATTACTTGCAATGAAAATTTTTGCAGTGTGGTAACATTATTCTGGGGCAGCTTATAGTTTGTTTAAAATCAGTCATAATGTATCTTATGAGCGTTCTGAAGACACTTATTTATTCTGTCTCTATTACTTAATAGTTCCGTTGTCACGTTTCACCGTTGTCGTACGCATGAAATAATAAGAATTTTAATATTTTTATTTTGAATTCCGCTGATTGCGTTTCTGTTTTTGGAGATTATTTTATTCATGGACTGAGTAACTAACTCCTTGGAGGTGAGTCCTTTCTGAGAGGCTGATAGTTGCTCGGATAGTCAGGAGATTAAGTGTTTGATTTAAGATTCTCACGACGGTGAAGATGATAACGATTTCTTTTGGGCGGTGATTCAGTCTGGACTCACAAGGAAATATCAACGCCTCTAAGAAACAGCCTCCATTCTCAGGGATAAATGCGTTGTAAATCGATAGGACGTAGAGTGCATGGAAATCCCATAACTGGAGATTGGACAACGCTTTCAATTATTACGTTCATACAAATTTATTTTACCGTAAATTGGAATTCCTCGATCCTTCTTCGACCTCACTGACTTTAAATCTTGTATCTTAATATTAAAATTTTGATTGGCATTAGTGATGCATTACACACTAAATTTTCAAGGCAATTATTTTGTTTTGTGAGCAATTTTAATGATTCTAAGAATTCTTAGATGCATTATGGAAAACAAAAATCAATAACACCAATCAGCTTTTGTAATGTGTTTATTGGCTCGCATGTAACAGGGACCAACGTACTGCTCGATTTAGAACAAACATTGTATCGTGGGCCTGTATTAAATTTTATTATGAAGCTTTGATTTTTTGTTATTCCTATAATTTTAAGCGCCCAGAACTTCCTCGTCAGCTGAATAAAACAAAAATATGTCTGAAACAAAGTCGAAAAAACGTTTGGACCGAAGGATGTTCCAAATTCATATGACGTAATTTGAATGCCTGTGAGGTGCTGCTAACGTTCTTTGCGTTACTTTTATGAAATTGCAGAAAGAACAGAAGGCGTGTTATTAAAGACTCTGAAACTTGGAAGTTTCTATTTGGGTTTATTGCCTGCATAATATTGCTTCATTTATCTTTAGTGCTACTGACACAGAATATGAAATTTCTACCATACATCAAATAACCCTCTGTGATTTTAATTTAAAAGGTAAACTAGTCTGCTACAGCTTATTAAACTACGCAATGAATACTGTATTTATCGGCCAATATAGTGGATATTTTCATCTTTTTCATTCATAAATTCTGACAGTCTATTTTAGGATAATGTTGACACGAATTAAAGAGTTGACAAAGCAGGAAACAAACGATAAACGCATACACACGCACAAACACGTACATGCGAAGGCAAAAATTTATCTCTGCGTTTGATTGAAGACGTACGGGGAGTAGATTTATGCGTTATTTTTTATTTGTAGTGTTCTGTCTGACGACAGGTCCATATGAACAGGATCCTTCCATCCTTTTCTCGGACTGGGACCTGTTCATATACGTTCTTGGCAGATGATCCAGAAGTGGTTTGCCATTGCCTTCTTCTGTGTGTGAATGGAGTAATTGTTGGGATGCCACGGAGAAACCGGGGAAGCCCCCGGAGGAAAACTCCGTGTTGCCTAGACCACGACCTTGCCCAACACAAGTTATAAATTCGGGCTTCCGGATGAGAGGTAAGGCGGAACCCGTGACCGATATTGACATGACGGAGGAATAGGAAATTCCTTTCCGTAGTCGGGGATCAAACCCAAAGTTTCTTGCCTCACAGCCAAAAAAATTCCTGCGCTTTCCCAGTTTACGTGCGTGTCACAACATTATTATAAACGATACAGTTAATACAAGACAGTCGACTTCTCAAAGAATATCCTGCAACATAGAGAGAGTGCTGAGGTCACAGCTTTGAAAGATGTAATTATTTTGGGCAAAGTCCAATAGAAACAGGAGAAATATGAACTCAATTCAGAATTGGTTTTCGAACAGTCGTGTGTACATTGGGACGCAGCCATAAGTAGTGTAAATTCTTACCTCGAGGATAAAGTTGGACAGCCCTGATACTGCTTGAAGAATTTTCCAATAATGCATTCATTGTCGACGCTTTATTACTTGTAGTTATTTCCGTAGGCGTCAGAATCACGCGTCACATACACTTCCGCGAATTTGTCACGTTTTGAATCGAGAAGGCTGTGAGATCGAGTCCTGTACACAATTACAGCTGGCACGTTACTGGCTGACTCTGCTCTAACAATGTTGTTAGGCGGCGCGTTAAATTTGTTTTATTCCGAATGCACTGGGGAAAAAAAAAGGAAAAGAAGAGAGGAACTTTCATTTTCGAATATCGGCGTGTGCTGGATTTATTTTTAAAGGTGATGTAATGAAATAGACTTATAACAGAATAGAATATAATGTAATAAAATAAGAAATAGTGTAATAGAATAGAACAGACTGAAAAGAATATGAAATAATTATAAAGGTGGTTTCTGGTCTGAAACACAATTGTCGTATTAAGATTTTGTATGGCTTCTGGACTTTATATTTTGTTATTGTGGTCTAGCGGTTAGAACGCTGGCCTTGTAATCCTGGGGTCTCGGGTTCGATTCCCGGCGGTGCCCGAATTTATAACTTGTGTTGGGCAAGGCCGTGGTCTAGGCAACACGGAGTTTTCCTCCGTGGCATCCCAACAATTACTCCATTCACACACAGAAGAAGGCAATGGCAAACCACTTCTGGATCATCTGCCAAGAACGTATATGAACAGGTCCCAGTCCGAGAAAAGGATGGAAGGATCCTGTTCATATGGACCTGTCGTCAGATAGAACACTAAATAAATATAATAAATTGCGAATTTAATCAGCAGGTAGGTGAACTGGAAGATGTCTTTAATAATGTGTCATCGTCTAGGTCAGTTTCTATTTGCCATTATAAACGTGTCTATTGTATTTTAAAGTTGTGTAAGACATCCTTTTTCGAGAACAACAAAGAACTTTGTTCGTATCAATTTATCGAACGTTTTATCATAATCAGTGGAAGAAGATATTCAGAAAAATAAATTATCAGACACAAAGACGCTGACAGTTTTACTTTGTGGAGTTTAATATAATGGACTTAGGTAGATTTTGCGATATGTACATAAATGGACAATTAATTGCGTAATTATTAATGTACATTATAGACCGAACCATTTTAAGGAAAATATAAGTGATAAGTACATTCCAGAAATCTTGTGTTTGTTTCGCTTGGAGGTTACATGTTTCCTTGAAGCTTCGTAGACTGTAGACTTGCCCGTTGTCGTGCAAAGCGGATTGGAATGAGGAGGTAACAGACCGTGCCATTATTGCACTGGGCTCCGAGCCATTCACGAAATGGCTGCATTTAATTTGCCATTGTGGCGGTACAGGGCCTCTTGTGGGAGCTCTGTGATAATTTCTGGTCTCTGAAGACGTCTAAATGCTGCCTGGCCGCTGTTCTCTACTTCGTACCTGAGTTCGGAACAAGTGAACGTTCAAAGGCGTGAAGTTTATAAAATGAACATATAATTCGGAGTTAGTGTGCGCCCGTCTGTATGTTTTATCTGCGAGACTATTAGACGGATTTAGATTGTATTAGATTTTGATAATTTCCACTGAATTTTTTTTAGAAGTATTCATGTTTGTTTCGTGCCAGCGATATTTAGGTTTATAACGTTTGATTGAAACATTTCTTGTTATTGGGAATATTAAAAAAAATACAAGGAAAAATGTCTGGCTCACTAGAGTGGTACCTGTAGTGTGAAAAACTTTGCAACAATAAATGCATATCTTAAAAATTGACAGTGGAACCACGGTTCCGGAGAATTTGACGTAAATACGTCTATACGGAAAGGAAGTTTATATATTGGCTTTATTCTAAATATTTCCTTTAGACATGGTTTACAATTGAGATAAGTTTGATTAAGACATTGCTTATTTAACTTGAATTAGTTACGCTTAAGATGGGTCTGTGGTAGATGAATGTAATGTAATGAAATGTTTTATAGGTAACAACAATGCCGAGTAAACAATTGACGTTTCCAAGGTAACATAACAATGCAGTTACACTTTTTCGTTTCCCTTTTTCGTAACACATTTTTGCCGAATGACACTGACTCTAAAATATAGACGTATTTACGTCAAAAATAAGAATAAAGAACTTCAAGGCCAGTGTGAAAAAGCGATCAGAAAGAATATACTTGGATTTCACGTGTCCTTCAGCACTATTATTTAGGCCGATGAATGCATACTCATACACAGCCGTGTACCTTCACGTATTGACTTTCGATTAATGATAAATTATCTTACTTTCGACGACCTTCGTCATACAAAGAGAAAAGTTCCTGGGTTATATTGGCTTAACTCATTCCTTTTAAAGGAATTTGAAACGTTTCACTTAAGAAGAAAATGTAAATTTATTTCGAACGTGTGAGTATATGAATGCAGTGTTTCAAGAACAGCTCCCTGACTCAAGTGTCTCAATTTTTTTGTGGTGAACCACTGTTTCGAATGACTGTTCCAGTTAATCGCGTGGCACGTCGCTTTTAGCCGTGCTTCTGATGCGATGGCTTAGCAAGGGATTAAAAAAAACTCACAATATTGCGGCTTATTGTGTGTTTTACATGTTCCTTCTTCGCGTGGAAGATTCGGAAAAAAAATGAAAATCGGTTTCTTTCATTTCGTCCATTCGAATATCTGGCGTTACAATGTTGGCTACTCTGTCATTATGATTTTAGAAAATCGATCTAGTACAGATGTAAAGGTATAAATTTAACTGTGGTATAATGAAAAATAATCTAAATTAAATATCTAATTTCAGTTCAGCGTTATGTCAAAAATATGTGTCTGTTTTTATATTCAGGTTTCCCGAAATGTTGACCCGGAGACCACCTGTGAAAATTATTGTCTGGAGATGTTCGTTTTGTATCGCTGGGAGTTAGAAATATCATTTTAACTTAGTCACGTTTCACAGAGTGGCAAATTGTTTATGCTCGTACGCAGAATCACATTTTACCAAACCCGTTTTACGATGAATTGTATTTGAGAAAATTTAACGAAGTAAGATTTGAGTTTTATACAACAAAATTAAACTCACCCGACAAATATTCGTGGCGTTATTTTATTTAGTGTTCTGTCTGACGACAGGTCCATATGAACAGGATCCTTCCATCCTTTTCTCGGACTAGGACCTGTTCATATACGTTCTTGGCAGATGATCCAGAAGTGGTTTGCCATTGCCTTCTTCTGTGTGTGAATGGAGTAATTGTTGGGATGCCACGGAGGAAAACTCCGTGTTGCCTAGACCACGGCCTTGCCCAACACAAGTTATAAATTCGGGCACCGCCGGGAATCGAACCCGAGACCCCAGGATTACAAGGCCAGCGTTCTAACCGCTAGACCACCTCATCTTATTATTATTTAGTGTTCTGTCTGACGACAGGTCCATATGAACAGGATCCTTCCATCCTTTTCTCGGACTGGGATCTGTTCATATACGTTCTTGGCAGATGATCCAGAAGTGGTTTGCCATTGCCTTCTTCTGTGTGTGAATGGAGTAATTGTTGGGATGCCCCCGGAGGAAAACTCCGTGTTGCCTAGACCACGGCCTTGCCCAACACAAGTTATAAATTCGGTACATTCTTAGCGTGTAGACACAAAATACAAAATCAATGGAAATGAGTATATTTGAGGATGAAACATGTCGTCAGACAGGTGGTTACGACCTCTCAATAATTCATGCCTTTCACAGATTTCGACGGCATTTGAACTGTGAAACTAATGCATCAGAATATTTGCGTTATGCGTCGAGTGACCGCTACTGATGTTTAGGGTTTATTAATGGTTGCATTTAATCGGAACTATAATGCCCTATAAACTGGGTATGGTGTATGTAGTTACAGTTTTAATCAATGCGAATAATTAGTGATGTTTAGCGTGCGACCATGCTATTCAATTTTGGGTGTTTTGTTGTTCCCATCTGTTATCCAGAATGACAAAGAATATAGGTGTATGATTTTATAGTTTGTTATGTGTGAGCGCGTGCCTTCATTTCACATATTTGAGAACAGAAACCTAAGGGGAATGATTAGACTCGTGGATTATTTATCTACATTATCAGTATCTGAGGACATACAACGTCGAATTTTAGGGTGATTACTAAGTAAGGAATTGTAAAGAACGTGGAAGGAAGCAGTCTTGGCTTAATTTAAGGCGTCATTACGAAAGTTGTGTGGAAAATCTATTAAATTTTCGAGGGAATGCTGACGAAACCCACTGAGAGTTCTCATGAGAGAGAGAGAAAGAGGAAATTTGGGGGGGGGGGGAAGTGAGAGGCACTTCGATATCTGGGAGGGAGAAAGAGCATCTTATAGCTAGAAGGTCCCCAGGCAATGCCCGCTCGTCCTTCTGTTAAGGATAAAGTAAGAGTGAAGGCGTTAGTGTGATAATTGGTATAAAAGACGGAATTTTGAGTTCTCATGGTAACTTGTGCGAGGCTTTTAAGATTTCAGCCCGTACTGCAAAGAAAACATAAATTTTCAACCATTACAAAGATATATGGTTAAAGCTGTTCAGCCTGAGATTCGTGGGAATAATTACATAATACAGAGATAATGGTTGTTAAAGCAGGTGGTACGTACACTTACCACCCTGATTTAAAGGGTTAATTAAGTATCATAGTTCTTCGCCCCTGAATGTAATCGAACCCGGTTTATTTTTATTTGTTACTGAGGGGTTCACAGTTTATGTGAAGTGATTGCAATTGCGTCCTTTGATCAGACAGGCAGCGTTTCGTTGCGGCTAAAAAGGAAACAACTCTGTTTCTATTTGCAACCGCAAAGGGAACAAAACAAAGGAAGGCAGACGTTGATAATATAATAAAAAGAGTTTTCGTTAAACAAACCCAGCAGCTGTATCTAGAGCCCGGAAATTAAATGACTAGGTTGTGAGACTCATTTACAAATGTTGTTAATATATTATAACCTCCACACAGTGCGGTGTTATGAACCCGATACGCCATAATTGATGCTTGTTTTATGAATCGCTGGGAATTAACTGCGTGGGAGAAAGATAAACGGATTCTACGTGTATGAGTGTTTCTGTTTTGATTTTTTTTGATTTTGAAGTGAGTACGGAATTTTAAACACGCCTGTCGTTTAGATGAGTTAAGAATATGCACATCTGTGAAGTAAATTTATAGTTTTTCATAGACACGGTGTTTTTACCCAAAAGGTTATTTGGTTATGTGGCAAAATTGAATATTTTGGGGCCTTAGTAATAAATTGCATGCTGTTCTAAAGACTGTAATGAACCTTTTGGCTCCATAAAAAGGCGGGGGGTTTTATTGATTTTCTGAGCGTAATAGTAGCTTTTCAATAAGGACTCTGTTCCATGGAGTTAATTAGTTCTGTGACAAATAAAAACGACGTTCACGAATGAATTAAGAGCGGGCCTAGATTAAATTCGGGAAGTACTTGCTACAGTTCAGTTCGGAAGTATTAAATATACAAAACTATAATTATGCTAGAACTGTTACGTAATTACACTTGTTGCTTTGTATGCGTTTAAAATTTGCTGACTTACGATAAGGACAGAGCACAGATTGAGAGCTTTTGAGGACCGGGCGCTGAGGAGAGTATTTAGGGGTACGATAATGGAGGCAGAATGATAATGAATTAAATAAGTAATGAATAACTTCATAATTTGTAACGTTTCCCATACATAATTAGATTAAAGTTAGCGATGGATGGGAGTAATCTAGGACTCATGATATAGACGAAAATTGCACGTGGAATTTATTCGGAAAATCTCGTGGTACCAGCACTTGGGCATACTGCAATGAACCTTTGCATTCTGTAAGACTCGGCGAATATCTAGACTAGATGAGAAAATGTCACCTTCTCAAAAATGACTGTGATCCATGTTAATACAACATCTATACTTCAATCTGCTTTATTTATCCTTTCCACGTTACCATCGAGTATTCCCGTTGAGGAACATAGCTATTTCTGCTCGTGGTAATTTAAAATGTAACATTGTCAGTGACAGACATACCTCTCTTTATAATCTTGTTTTATTTGTCGAATTATGGGTTTGGTCTTCTTTATTATGTTGTCGTGTGTATGGTTAAAAACGTTTCGGAGGAACCTGGTGTTTCATCTTCATGTCTACTTTCATGAAAATTTTTTCACATGAAATTCACAATTGGCGTTATGCCCGAGTATTCATTGTTACTGTAGACAAAATAAATAATTTTATTTTTGTAAATCAAAATAGCGTAAAAGTATGGAATAATCTAGAAATCGGAACTGGTTCATTTTTTTCGATTATATCAGCGTACCAGAGCAAGGGACGCCAAAAGCAGAAACAATTTTCTTAAAATACTCTAAGGCAGGGGTTCCAACCCGCGGGCCGCATGTGGCCCGCCTTGAACATTTTTCCGGCCCGCGAGATTCATCACACTTTTACAAAATATATTTATATTTAATTTTTAGTGCTATATATTTCTTTACAATGTACGCTTAGTATCATTATTATTATATTATCTATGTTTACATGTAAGAATAATAGTAAACACAATAATAATAACTCATTATGTTTCAATTTTTCACTCCAAAAAAATGTCTATAGTGTATCTAAATCTAATATGGGGATATATAATTTTATATGTGGCCCGCGGAGTTGTGATGCATTTCCAAAGTGGCCCGAAAGATCATTTGGGTTGGCCCAACCTGCTCTAAGGTGCTTTTCATACTAGGTTAGGACTAATGATTTTATTACTTTATTTGTAAATATTATCCTTAATTAAATGCAGTTAAGTTAATCATTTAAGTGCGTTAGCCCTTTTGCTTACAGGAGCCGTGCTGAACACGAGCCCTCTCAAGAGACAATGTTTCTTGTCTCTTGATAGCTCCTGCTCTCTCCCGCCTTCGTTGTTGATGTCAGATCGAAATGTTTCTTGCTCTAAATGACGATCATCACTTGCGTTATCTTGCCATCTGCTTTGCTATCATTTACTCTGTGTTCCTTCTCATCGTTTCCATGGAGACTGTCTAGTAGACGTCCTACAGGAAATGAAGAAATTCAATTATAACATTCTAAAGTAAGATGTCTAAAACGTATAACACTCACTTGTAAAATGCAAAAGTAGCAACTAATTCCATCCAGAAAGTTAGTTAATTCACAAGCCAAGAATTTAATTACTTTGTTCGCAAGAGCCTGTTACAGTTCTCTGTACTGAGACAAATGAACTTGTCAAACCCGACTTCTCTCAGAACTATTTTAATATTGTAATCCCATCTACCACAAGTTCTTCTTCCAAACCTTTGTACGTCTTTCCCATGTGTAATACATTTCTTACCATATTATACTCCTTTATCTGATCGAACTAATTAAACCAGTTCATCCAGAACCATCTCAGAAGTACGAGGTGCGATCGGAAAGTTTCAAGACTGTGTCAATAGAGGGCGAACCGGATGTAGTACGAGCTTCTGCCGCTAGGGGGTGCGGCCTACATTCATAGTGAATCAGTGTGCCAGCCGGCATCATCGAATTAGAATTTGTTTCTTAGTTACGGGCGTTTTGGTAGTGCATTACACCGACCCTCCTGTGATTTCGGAATGGCGGATTTTCATGAACAAATCAAATTTTGCCAAAGACTCGCCAAAACTTACTTGTGCGTGTAGAGAAGCTATAAACCTCTGGTTTTAATAATGAGTGATTATTTTATGAGTATATATTACGTTATGTATCAGGTGTTAAGATTTTTCCCTGACAACGAATGAACTGAAAACCCTTTGTTTAGACAGAACTCAAAGTTTCCCCGGAGAGTCAGTTAGTCCTTCGCTCCGTAGTTTCATTAAAGCAGGAAGCGGTCGTTGGTCCCCAATTGTTTTCTGGAGGCCTGCACTTCAGCTGTTGCAGCTTGAAGGACCGCCTGTAATGGTCGCGGTGATTAATCTTCATCTCTCCTGCCGGAACGAGCACCTGTCGCCTCAGAGCTGCATCAATGGAACACAACTCCGATTGTTGTAGCGTCGTCCTATTGGCTGCGACTAATCGACAGTCGAACTCAGACAATAACAAGAAAAGTGAAGATCGCCTTTGTTTCCGCAAAAATACGAGCTTCAAAAAGCATGTATATTCAAAACTAAACACTGGAAAGAGTCTCGTTATTTTATTGTTTGATGACAGGTGTTGATGTGATTCCAAACTAAGCAACGAGTCTCTTCGTATTTTAAAATCAAGAACTTAGATTAAAAACTAACCTACAATTTTAAAACTCTTTCGTACTATAGACTAGAGCAGGGGTTCTCAACCTTTTTCGCTGGCGTACCACTAATTATAATTTAAGACATGAAATGTACCACTAACCAAATACTTTCAGGGAAAAATTATCTGTGTTAATATTATCTTTTGATTTTACTGCGTAGGTTGAGAAACGCTGGACTAGAGCGACTCACGTGTCCTTTCAAGGCCATTCGTTCTCCCGTTCGCGCTCGTATCGGCTATTCTACAACCTGTAGAGTGTTGATAATGTGGACTGTTCCTTCCAACGGGGTCATCCACATGGATAGAAATTTACGGAAGTGTAAGAAACGCGTGGTCCTTGACTGCCTCTCTCTAAGACCTTTCATTACTCCGACTTTGATTTCAGTTTATGGTTGTGTGTACTTGTGACCTTGAAATTCAGGGAACAGATGCGTTTAAACATTTATGCGCCTGATATTCGACGGACTGCAGAAATATCTGACTCCGTCATGAGAAACACGAGAATTTCTCTCTGCTATTCATTTTCTGGCCTGATCATCTGAAGTTGCTTCCAGAATTTGCCGCGATGTGTAGATGACTGAAGTTTCACTGCCTCAGGAAACATAATTAAACAACTAAAAACCCGAAGACAAATCTGGGCAGTAGTGAACGGAAAATATGAGATGATTTAAGCCGTATCTTTCGATGAAACTTTTCGTTAATATACGCACTGACAATCTACTTAATTTTAAATTATTTTTTGTTGTTGAGAAAGCTATAGACAAGCCATCGACTAAGCGTATTATAAGAAAACACAACGTTGGTTGTACGCCTAATTGACGTTTAGAAAACATTATTATTCTTATGGTAACAGCGTTATAATATGTCGATAAATGTGTCCGAATCCAATGAGAGTACAGTTTAAACATACCTGAAGCAGTCGAATACATTCTGAATTAAGCATCTCAAATGTTGTCGAACAGAAGTTAAATGGAAATTTATACAGAACACAGTTGTACACTTTACAGTAGACACAGTATCCCGTCTGTGCAAAGTGAAGCTGTCGACCACGGACCGATCAGACGACGATTAAGGCTTTGGCCGGGATGTTCTTTTGTTAAATCTTATGTGGTACCGCCTGATTCGACTTCTAATGGTTAAGTGAAGTGTTTTCTTCGCGGTACGGTCTGGATTCGTAAATACTATGAAGACGAGCTTCGGCTTCAAAGGGTTAACCAGCTGATTTTCGTAATGGTGAGGTGTAGTGTTTTCTTCGCGGTACGGACTGAATTCATAAATAATATTCAGACGATCTTCGGCTTCAAAGGGTTAAAGACAGGAGTAAACGGTTTAGCTATGTAACCAGACGAAGAGACAGATAATGAATGGAATTTTTATAGTCGTATTGAACTAATGACGAAATCAAGAGGAAATTAAATTCAGAGAATGCTTTAAAATGTTTTGTTCTCCAGTCTCATGTAAAAAAACAACAACTAAAGATACAAAAGTATAAATTTGCCATTTGTAATGTATGGGTGCGAAACTTGGTCTCTCACTTTGAGGGAGGAACACAGAATGAGGGTCTTTAAGAACAGAGTATTTAGGAGGATATTTGGACCTAAACGGGAGTGTCATGGAATAAATCGCATAGTGATGAGCTTCGAGGCCTGTACTCCTCACCTGATACTTTTAGGGTGATAAAATCGAGTAGGATGTTAACAGGGTATTGGTTGGTAGTCCTGAAGGGAGGAGACCGCTGAGAAGACATAAGAACAGGTGGGAGGATAACGTCAAGGTGGAACTTAGGAACTGGATGCAGCTGGCTCAGGACAGAGTCCGCTGGCGGGCTTTTGTGAGCACGGTAATGGACCTTCGGATTTCATGAAGAAAATGGGCTATTCTTTTACAAACAGAGTAAGAAATAACAATTTAAATACTGAAGAACAGGGATAATTAGAAAAAATATATTATAATTAGAATACTTTTTGTATAACATTATAGGAGTTACTGACAACAGTAGGCTTAATTCAGGAATTAAAATAATTCTGTTTCTAATATCTTAAACGAAGAAAGACGCTCTGCTTCCAATAAGAAACTTGCTAAGTATATGTCGTAGAAATGGTTACATGCGACAAGTATGGAACGTAAAGCTGTTCCGGCTAGAAAATGGAGGGAACGGTACCAACTGTCTCGGTTCTAGAAAAAAACAAGTTGATCCAAATCTCACACTGACATCTGCTCTGTGACAAATGACTAACCGAATCTGAATTTACATCATGGTCTCACGAAAAGATGTTCTTTTATGGATTCTTTCGTAGCCATGGTTAAAAATGTATAAAAGAGGCAAGAGAACATAATCCATCTATTATGCATGTATGGATCATTGATTACTAGAGAGCTTTAGAGGTAACCCACAATGAATGGAGCATGTAGTATACATCTGAAGAGGGACTTAATCCGACCCCTAGAAAGACAAGGAACACTGCATGAAGCAGAATCCTTGAGTATGTAATAGCAGGTTGTCACAAAAATGTACCTCTTTTTACGAAACCTGAATTTTTATTACCTTGTTCGTATGAGTCTGACATTGGATTCTATATTTAGCCAGATGTATCCAATTCAGACACTCACGCCTCATTGTTTTACAGTTTGTTGTTGTCCCCAGGGCTGTGGAGTCGGTATTAAAATCTTCGAATCCGTCTCCGACTACGACTCCTTCATAAAAGCTCATTATGTATTAATAAGGGTAAACTTACTAAAATGGCAAATAGCACCACGAGAGATTTCATCAACACCACGTGAATCATCAATCTACATTTAGACGTATAACCTATATTTAAATATAAGTCTAATGGTTATTGCAGAAATCGGATGATTTGTAGACAGTTTGTATTCTTAAGGTACCGGACCCAAAGTTACAGAGCATTATTCCCACACCATGGGGGTCAACGCGTCGTTGAATCTCCCTAAGCGTGAATTCGTAGGCGGCTCACACGGTATAGAAATTGTTCTTAAGATTTTATATCGAGGTCGTGGTCTGTACATTTTTACCGATTCTGACTCCGACTCCGACTCCACAGGCCTGATTGTCCTCCTCATCCATGTCGTGGTATTGCAACTGGAACAAACTGTACAGCCTAATCGAATTCACGATGATATAGGCGGTTCATATTTCGCTTCATGATATGGTTTCGGGCTGTGAGTTTTATTTTTAAGAAAGCAACAAGTAACTTAAATGAAGTTAACTTTATCTTGAAAAATCTGAAATCTGAGTAAACTGTTTGTCAAGCATGAACCTTTTCTACGGTGTGTGTGTGTGTGCTCATTCGATTTTGTATAGCCAGCTCTCAAGGGGCCTTTGTCCATAACACACGAACACAAAGTTACAGATTACAGGCGTTATTAGAATGTCTCAGTTACAAAAGCGCGCAAAAGCGAGGGCGCGCATGAAGGAAAACTGCGTTTAGTATCTTTGGGGGGACTTCGAAAATAAAAATATAAGTTTTCATACACACCAGATATGGATATTTTCAGGTTCTCATGACCATGGAAATGAATTTGCCAACCACCTTGTATCAAGCATGAGGAGAATTTTCAACTACCAATCTGCAATAACCTGTAAATTACACAAAGGTTCTTTATGTAAAACAGAGTAGGAGACTCGTACGGAACATAAACGGAATGTATTTAGCTACAAGTAGCTACCACACTAATGTATTTACATAAAACAAAGCTTATCTTTGTGTCCCACTTACCGTGTTTTATAATAAAAGCTTCAATTTTGTTTTGAAACAAAAGAGTGTGATATTAAACGGACCTGCAATATGCCACTGTGCATTGTTTTCTTGGGAACTCGATCCCCATACATAAAACATGAAGTGCCGTGGACACGGCCTAAATGGCCCCTGAGCTGTCTGCAGAACAACGTTATGTGACGGGGGTGGGGGGAGGGGGTTTGCAGATCGACTTGTATCAACGAGCAGAATGTCTTCATCCCCAGGCGAGAATATTACAGCCCTTAACTTCAGTCCCATACATTCACTTTTCTTCAAAACTTTATCATCCGTCGTTACTGAAAATACTTACAAAAAGTAACGATAACATGGAATAAAATTCTGAAAGACTTCTGAAACAAGTATTTTCAGACACAATAGTAATTTTATTTTGGGATACCAGAGTTTTGGTGAGGGGATATGAGAATGGTTCTTACAGAAATATTGATTGAGGACATGGGAAGATTCAGCGTGTCCGGGTAGAGCCGAATGGTGACGTCTTATCTACACAGTAATGAATCTTCGATGTCATAATCTATTGCCTAGCTGAGCGACCATTAGCTTCTCAAGAAGGACTCTACTCCATCTAGCTAAAGTATCAGATTTAATATTAAACGAAAACTTCATGAAGCCTAGAAGTTAATAGTTGAAATATATTTTATAAACAATTTTTATTTTTGAGTTATTATTTAGTGTTCTGTCTGACGACAGGTCCATATGAACAGGATCCTTCCATCCTTTTCTCGGACTGGGACCTGTTCATATACGTTCTTGGCAGATGATCCAGAAGTGGTTTGCCATTGCCTTCTTCTGTGTGTGAATGGAGTAATTGTTGGGATGCCACGGAGAAACCGGGGAAGCCCCCCGAGGAAAACTCCGTGTTGCCTAGACCACGGCCTTGCCCAACACAAGTTATAAATTCGGGCACCGCCGGGAATCGAACCCAAGACCCCAGTATAAAGAAGAAATGTGAAATCCGATAGGTCCAGTTGCCTAGTTTATAGACTATAATAATTCGTCTGGACGGTATTTGAGCTGTTCTTACTGTGATGGAGATACTGAGTTCAGCGTGATCAGATTGGCTCTTGGCAAAGGTCCGACAATCAATAGAACTGAACTTACCACATTAGTGAATCCCCCGTTGGACCGGGTGCTGTGACCACCATACGAGATTAAGATTAAAATTAATTTTCGAGATGAGAAGAAGAAAACTTTTACTTTACGGAAACTTTTCTTTTCCTTTTTTTGGACGAAGTGGGCGCAGTTACGAACGAAGTTTTGAGTCCTCATAAATTAGAGGTCGAGTGTGACAGATCACATTCGTTTTAACCTGTTTCATAGGAAAACAGATTGCGGGATAAATCAAGTTAGTTACGTGATATTGTAACTCTGGACATTTGTTTGGGATTCATTGTTTCTAATTATAACCGAATGTCATTCTGTAATTTGATATTCGTTTGATTAATTTCAGATATAATATTTCTCCGTCAAAACGAAAAAAACATATTTTTAGTCTGTTTTTCTTACTTAAGGAAGGGAAATACGTCTCTAAGATTACAACTACGCTGTGTGTGTGTGTGCTCCTTATTTCAACATTTCATCCAGTTGCCCTGTTTTCATTAATGTTTTATGGGCATTACGTCACAGTACAATACATTTAAATTACCCGCTTTTCCATATTTACGCATGCGTCATCTGGGGGATTAAACGGGCCTGTCAGCTGCCGCAGATGCATTGAAAGATATTCTCACCCCATCGCAACTAATAACTTAAAATAATTCTCAATTGTGTCACTGAAAATATTTCTTCACGTAGTTCTAATACATTGGTCATAGATGGCAAGGCGAGAGCCCACACTCTTGCCGAAATGTGACACGCTGTAGAATCTCTTTCACACAATCTCTTTGAAACAGGTGCGGTTAGTACGTGGCGTCTGTTGTGCTGTTTAGACTGTGCTGAGCTTGGAAAACGCTCGTGAAATTGTTATAAAATGTGTGAGATGTTATGTGATTTAATTGGTAGTGTATTCCCTAATTCTATGTACACATTATTAATGGTTCATATTGTGTGGAGGTGTTTTAAACACTAGTGAAAACGTGAATGTGAAACTTTGTTCGTGCCGGTTTAGTGATTGAAAACCAAACCCTTGCTGGAAGAAGAAAATGGTGAGTGTTCAATTTTTAAGATATTTATGGCAACTAAGACACTGATTCATTTTGTGTGTACAGTTGAAATAGTGGGTATTTCTGTATGTGTGTTTGCTAATAGCTCGGGGAGGAATGGACCGATTTGCACCAAATTAACAATGCATATTCTTTGAGACAAAGGAGATAATACACGTGTTTCGAAACTCAGGAAAAGTGCACAGAGTTCGATTCCTGGTGAGGGCGGTTTCTGTAGCTTGGAAACTAAGCACAATGAAATGGCTCCAAAACCGAAGTTGCTCGTTTCTGCAAGGGGATTATAGGAACCAAGGTCACAAACCAGAAAACTGTCCTGGTTTCGAGTCTCGGTGATTTCTTTCGGATTAGGGATAATTGTTTCCTATTATATTTGACGAAAGATTTAATTGTAAAGATATTTATAAGTACACTTGGACTTCTCCAGACGGTAGCAGTCCCAAGTTCTCTTAGTGAAAGTGACCAAGTTTGACACCCCTAAAAACGGGAGGAGCATTGTTGTTTTCTATATTCTGATGTGACTGTTTGTTGATAGCAGGCGAGAAGATAAAAGATTCCGAACTGCAGCTCAGTCAGTATAGTGACTAACTACGGGCTGGACGACCGGGGTTCGATCCCCGACGGAGGCAGAGGATTTTTCCTCTAGCCTCTGCGTCCAGACCGGCTCTGGGGCCCACCCAGCCTCCTCTACAATGGGTACCGGGGTCCTTTCTCGGGGGTAAAGCCGGCCGGGGCGTGATGCTGACCACTCACCCCCATCTAGTGCCGAGGTCAAGGAAGAGAGGAGCTATACCTCCACTCACCCCAAACGCCTACATGGCGTTTGTGGGACAAACTTTTACTGCATGCTAGCAAGCACTATACAACACATATTGAAGTAGAATTTTCTGATAATTCAGTGATGTGTTTTGTGCCATTGGTCACACTTGTACCAGTAGACAATTCTCATGTTCCTGTAATACCAACGGATTAAGACGAAATATCCCACTACTTGAAGTTTGTTATGTAGCAGTCTTTGCAGCAGTAAAATTACAGACTGTTGGTGTCTGCACCACTGTAATTGGGGTGTTAAGGTTTGTGTAGTGGTAATTAGTATATTCAGATCTAATAGAGAGCCAGGCAGATGTAATCCTCTTACTGCTACAACAGCACCATCTCCTGTGAATTCCAGCAACCAAGCACCTTGTTGTAATTTTCTGGCTCAAGCATTTGTGCATACATGCCTGTATTTCCTTTTCTTTTTCGCCCTGCTACGTAATAAGTGAATATACGAGCGAAATCCCCTTCCTCATCCCCTCAAAAAGGCCTAAATAACGTTCCAAAAGTCAATTTATTTTTAACGAAAAGTAGGCTTTGGTATATTGCAGAGTCAATACGGTTTTATTTTGCCTGAAAGAAATGTTCACTTCCTCATGGGATTAAGCTTGGAAAGACCATCCTATTTTCAAAGAACTTTGAGCTTTATTGGTAAGTTTATTTTTCCATCCACTCGTAAGCTGAACCCTTATACTTCAGAATGGCTTTATGTTTAAGTACCTATGTAATAGGGCAGTCCCAGATGGAGGATTCTGTTAATGTGCACTGGAGAAAAAAACAACTGGGTCATATTTGAAAAGAACGTATGCGCGCTGCTGCCATCTTACAATAACGGACTCAAGTTGTGTGTGGTGTATGCATAAGGCCTTGGTGATTAAGCTATTAAAAAGCAATATGTGCTAAACGTACCAGTTACTTTAACGTTTATGAACCCTTCATTTTGCCCACAGAGTGTATTCACAACGAACTTTCTCGACATTATTCATCGTCTTGATTTTTTTTTTGTTAAAACACATTTCCGAGGCTCGAATCTGTCTCTCCGTCCTCAGGATAAGGATTATCTATATCTATTGGGCCCAACGGAGCGAGGATTTTTATTTTTCCTGAGGATGGAGGGCAGAGCGAACTTGTTAACCGTGTTGGCTCGGCTAACACTTAAGAATACTCCTGATAAAATGCATAGTTAGCCAGGCGTTGTTAGCCAAGTAGTTCAGGCTTACACTTGGCACGAGTGCCTGACACGGACTGGAGCTGGTTAACGATGCGTTTTACGTGATAAATTCTGCTGTGTTCTAATGTGTGGAGTACAACTGATCCACGAAAGTGAGAGAGAAGAATTTTTTTTCAAACTGTTAGCCAGGCTAACAGGATTGACACTAACGCCCCGCCCTTGAAGCCCGTAGTTTGTAACGGGCGAACTTATTTTGTTGACAGTACCAGAATAAACGACCACGTACCAACTACAGTAGCCGTTTTCTGTACTAAAGAATGTGTCTAATGTATAACGCATTTATTAATCACTGTGTAAAAAAAATATCTGAACTGTTTTTGGTTAAAGAAGTTTTGTTAGAAGATTTCTTAAATTATTTAGTCATAATGTAAAATAATTTGCGTAAACGAGGGCCACCACCACCTTATTTAACACAAACGACATGGTGGTTTTAATTGATCGTATAAAATTAAAAAAAAAGTGGAAAGTTCCATACCAGATTTTATGAAGATGTGTCAAAACTTTATTTCGGGTGGGGGAGTGTACATGGACGCATAATGACACCATAGAGTAGTGAAACTATTATGTATCACGTTAATTTTCTTCTTCATTCATTCGTACGTACGAGGCTCGTCCACAAAGTAAGTTTCCCTGGGGCCGTTTACAGAAACAAAACACAATTTCATGGAAATATTTATTGCAACAGATACAGCAAGTGTCCAGCT